>NC_140124.1:97982605-98200105 GCF_964035555.1 Netta rufina
TGATTCCGGCAGGAACACACTCCAGACTGCAGTTTTGCTCTCTTTCGGGCAAAAAGGGGATTTATTATTTTTTTTCTCCTCTTTTCCTGTACGTGTTGAGAGAGGCAGAGCCGAGGAAGGCGCTGCTTGCTGGCACGGAGACACCCCCCGCCCTGCCCTCCCTCACACAAAGTTGGGACAACCACCGCCGCGGAGCCACTTCACTCCCCTAACCCAGCTCCCTCCCCGCACAGCTCCCCTTTGCCGCGCCGTGAGGCGAGAAAACCACTTTATTAATTATTAGGGGGGGGGGGGGAAACGAGAGGCTTCCCCGCGCGGCGCCGGCCGACAGGTCAACCCGCGGTGGCGGCCGCACGCCCCCGAACCGGCGGCCGCGGGGCCGGGGCCGGGGCCGGGGCCGGGGCCGGGGCCGGCGGCGGCTCGGGGTCGATTCGTAGCACCTGGCTGCGAGGAAGTGAACGTTTCGCACGGAAGGGGCGGAGCCTGGGGCCGGCGGGCAGCGGCTCGGCGGCGGCGAGGAGAGGCGCCGGGCGCTGCCGCTCCTCTTTTATTATTGTTATATTTTTTTTTTATTTTTATTTTTATTTATTTTTTATTTTTTTTTTCTGGGTCCGCGGTAAGCGCTGCTCGCAGGGCGCGGGGCGGGGGTGGCGGATCCGCGGCGCTCCCCGCCTCGCTGTCTCTCCCCCCCCCCCCCCCCTCCCTTCCCTCCCCTCCTATGCAGCCGCTCTTTAAAGCCCCCCGACGGCCGGAGCAGCGCGCACGGTGACAGCCGGGATCCTCAGCCGGGATCCGGGATCCAGGATCCAGGAGCCGGGGGATCCAGGAGCCGGGAGCGGCGGTGCCGGGCCATGAGCTGGAGCGCCCGCAGCGGCGTGGCGCTGGGCTGGCGGGCGCGGCCCGTCGTGGACCTGTCGTACAGCCGCCACTTTCTGGATTTCCAGGGCTCGGGCATCCCCAGCGCCATGAAGAAGCTGGTGGTGACCCGGCGGAGCCCCAACTTCAGGGAAGCGGTCGCCCTGCGGCACGGCGTGCCCGTGCCCCTCCCCGGGGACGGCGACCTCCTCGTCAGGAACAGGTGAGCCGCAGCCACGCACACACACACACGGACGTGGACACCCCCCCCAAAAAAAAAAAATGACAAAAACAAACACCACCCCCTTCCCACCTCGTGGCCTGCTTTGCGGGCCGGCTCCCGACTCGCACCAGCTGCCATCTGGCGACTGCTTAAATTTAACTTTATTGGGGGTGCCGGTGCCCCTTGCTGCTGTGCGCGGCGGCTGCTGCTGCCGGCCGGTGGCCCCGTCCACGTGGGGTGATGCTTCCTCCTCCCTCTTCTTCTTCCTCCTCCTCCTCCTCCTCCCGGCTCACCTCGGGCCGCCGGTGCTCGCCAAGTCCCTCCCAGCCCCCCGCCGGTGCTCCCCGCCCCGCACCGCCTCCCTGCCCCTTACCCGGGCTGCCGGGACGCTCCCTCCCCCCCCCCCCCCCCGACTTTTGGCTTTAACCTAAAGCGCCGTAAATCCTGCGCCGAGACACCCGGGCTCCGAGGACCGACCCTGCCCTCCTCCCCGCAGCCGGCCCCGTGAAGCTGGCCGCTCGCACTGGCTCCTGCCGCGGAGTTTGCGCGCCCTGCAGCTGGAAGCGAGCCCTAAAAAAAAAGTTCAGGGGGTGCCCAGCAAGAGAGGGGAAGGGGAAACACCGGGCACCGCGGGTGAGGGTGAGAGCAGCACTCTCTCGGGTGCTCGTCGAGCAGGCAAGCAGCAGTGGCACATAGCTTGCCTAAAGCCTTGAGGCGTTAGGAAGCCTAAAGAAATCCTTCAGGATGGTCCTGGGAGTTTTGGGAAGGCTTCGACTGAGTGCATGATGTGTGTGTGATCCCTACTGTGAGTCCGTGGGGAACGCATAAAGAAAGAGGTGAACAAGGGGGAAGGGGAAAGTAGGACAGGGACTGCTACAGGAGCTGACGAGGAGCCTCATGTGCCACTTTAATCCAATGCTGACGCCTTCCCTTAGGATCTCTCAGACCAAAATTCCCTCCTCCACACCTCCACGTCCAAACCACGGCGGTGCTGCGCCTGCTCACGGCCACGGAGCAATAAGGGCCTGCAGCAGCCGCCAGGCTGGGGCTCGATGCCTGTCGGGGGGGTGAAGAGGCCAGCAGGACCTGAGCTGGGTAGCACGGGGCTGGGCAACATCCTCGCTTCCCTCATCACCTCCCCCCATGCACTTGGATTCCTTCTCGCCCCCTCCCCGTGATTTTTTTTTTAATTTATTCCTCTCCTCCACAGCTTCCAGCGTAACTCTTCCTCTCTCCCTCTCCTCCCTCCCTTTGCTGGGTGGGCTCCCCGTGCACACCTCACGGCGAAAGGGCTGAGGCGCAGAGCTCGTAGCAGACTGAAAGCAGGAGCTGCTCCAGACATTCGGGCAGGCAACTACTGGGTCTCAGCTTGTTAGACACATGTTCCTGTACAGACACACGCACGAGTGGGGATGGAGGGGCGGGAGAGGTGAGTGAGAAGCTCTAGGGTTAGACTTCACATGTCTGGTATTATTTGGGGATCCGTGCCATTTCCTCTATATTTACTATTATTTTGGGGGGGGGGGTGTCACAGAAGACACAGGATCGCGTTACTGAAAAGCACACTCTATGAACGAGCTGCAGCAGGAAGCGAGTTTGGAGTGTTTCCCCCTCTTGTCACTCGGGGGAAGCTTTTTCCCATCCCAAAAGGTCGGGTCCCTGTGTCATAAAAAAAAAAAAAAAAAAGAAGCAAGCCCTAAATCCAACTAATCCAACTGCATGTTTTCTGATAGGTAGAAACACAGAATTAAAAACAAAGCAGTAAAGGACTTGGAGTTCCAAGAGTGCGTTTGCAGATCTGCTCATTTTAGTCCCAGTCACGCCCATGAATACTATTAATTGCTTTGAGCTTTTTATGCAAAACAATCCTGATTCACCACAATAAAATCTGGGTTTGGATTTTAGGGGAATGGGGAACTAAAATGTGCCGAGTCCCCGTATGGAGAGATGTTTTCAAATAAGATGCTCTTCAGTTAAGTGGAACTTTCTTCCCTCTTTTTTTTTTTTTTTTTCCTTCTTTGGAAAACTGAGCCAGCGGCTTTTTTTTTTTTTTTCAAATTTTTAAGGAAAAAAAAATCTGTCCTTTATTCAGACAGAAATACTTCAAAACTAGAAATGGGTTTAAAGCAATGCATTTATTTCGGTTCTGTGCAGGAGAGGAGGAGAAGGAGAGGGAAAGGAGCGGACAAATTCCCCAACGAAGCCCTTTCAGCTTCGTGTGTCCGGCTGTTACGTTTTTGGTGGGGTGGCGGGGGACAAGGCTCCCACCACTGCAGGACAAGGACCCAGAGAGCGTGAAGAATGTGTCCTTCCTCCAGCTCCGCGCTCTTTTCGGGATTTTGTGACGGAGGGGACGCGTTTCGTTCCCAGCATACCTGGGACGTTTCGCTGCTGGGATGGAAGACGCGAAAAAAAAGTTTATAGGGAAGGCAGCGGGGGGTGAGCCGGGGGGGGAGTTGCTGAACCCGGGGGTTAACGGGACACGGTGGGAAAAGCGGCGGGCCGTTTCCGCCGGGCGTTTGGGTTATAAATGCGGCGTTTCTCGCCCGGTGCCGGCGTGGGTGACTTTGTGTTGGCTGCAGGTCGGGCGGCGGTGCGCGGCGGGTCCCCGGGGCAGACGGGGCGGGGGGGCTCGGCGTGGGGAAGAGCCTTGGGGAGAGGCACCCTCTCGCCTTGTCAGGTTTACGTCTCGGGATGGTGAAGGAGCAAGCCCGTTAGAAACCCCGGAATGAAATAATCCGCGTTACGCGAGAAAGGAAAACGGGACGGGGGGTGGAAAGGTTTGGAAGCGGTCTCCAAGCCCACCGGCGCCCCAGTCATTGTTATTCGTGTGCTCTTTTGTTCCCAGAAGTTAGCAAACTCCTCCGCAACTTGTAAACCGTCCCCGGTCCCACTTCAAAAAAAAAAAAAAAAAAAAAAAAAAAAAAAAGGCAAAATAACCCCAAACCGCGGCCACGTCCCTTCTGGCAGGAGGCAAAAAAAAAAAAAAAAAAAAAAAAAAAAAAGCGCAGAGAAGTTTGAACCCGGCCGGCCGCGGGGACGCTCGGCGACCTCTAGAAAGAAAGGGACACCCCCCCCCAAAAAAAAAAAAAAATATATATATATAATAATAAATAAAACACGGCCGGGACGCGGCGCCCCGCCGGCAGCGGCGCGGAGCTGCGCTGGGAGCCCCGCGCTCGGAGCCCGGCGCCGGAGCCAGGGGAGCCGGCGGGGGCCGGGCGGGGGCCGGGCGCTCCCCCGCAGCTCCCCGCAGCCGGGGGGCGAGCCTCGGGAAGCCGCAGGAGCGCCGGGCTCGGAGCCTATGGCAAAGTGCGGCGGTGGCATGCCTGCGCGGCTCTCGCACGCTACCGAGCGCATCTTTCAGGTTGTCACGGCCACGTGTGCCAGCAGTCGCGGTCTTTTGTGTTGCGTGTGGTTCCCTTCGACGTTTTGCAGCTAGCAGAATCCTCCCCGGTCCCTCTCCCTTCGCCTACATAGCGATAGTCTTACTGTTCTGGAAACCCAGCGTTACTAAAATACGCTTGGTGGTTAAGCTAGATCGTGTCTTTCCTTCTATGTGTTATCTCCTAGTGCTTAATGATGTTGTGAGAACGTCTGTCTTCCCTTTTTTTTTTATTTTTTTTTTAAATATTGGCATCCATTTTCACCTGTTAGAGGTCAGCAGGACTTGATAGCCTCACAATTTTAGCCCTTCTGTGCAAGGTTGTTTTGATGCGTGGCGAGTCATTTCTGGAAGGAAAAATATTTTAGCACTGACATTAGCTACATCAAAAGGCAAATTTGCTGTAGTGACTCCATCAATTAAAAAGTACTTGCCTACAGTAACATGACCTTGCAAACGACATCGATAGTTAATATGATCGTTAGTCATTAACAGTATTATTATATTCAAAAATGTAAATTTGTTGCCAGAATCAACATATTTACCGCTCTGCACGTTTTATTCTTCAGTGTTTTCACATCTTGTATAAAGTGGCCAATTAATTTTCATCCTTTAATCTTGTGTGGAGTTATTTTTATTTTGCTTAGTTCGGTCAAATGGAGCTGAGGAAAATGTCCTTTCCTTTTTTTTTTTTTTTTTTTTTTTTTTTCTTTTTTCTTTTAGCAGATCTATCTTTAATTCTAGAGTAACGTAATGTAAAGTACAAAAGCCTGACCCGAGGTAGTCTCTTTGCAGTGTGCTCCTTATTCAAATATACCCAGAATCGGAAAAAAAGTTATCGTATGCATCCCATAAATTTAAATCGAAGGTTTCTCATACAACAAAGACTTGCTAAGGAATGAATTGTTTTAATACCTTTCTGTTTTCTTCTAGATTTGTCGGCATTAATGCATCTGACATAAACTACTCAGCCGGTCGATATGACACATCGCTTAAACCCCCATTTGACATAGGCTTTGAAGGTGTTGGTGATGTGGTAGCGTTAGGACTCAGTGCTAGTGCCGATTACACGGTGGGCCAGGCCGTGGCCTACGTTAAAGCAGGTTCCTTTGCTGAATACACAGTCGTGCCTGCCAAGCAAGCAGTGCCTCTGCCCTCTGTGAAACCCGAGTTTCTGACTTTAATGGTAAGTGGTGCTACTGCATACATCAGCCTGAAGGAACTGGGAGAGCTGTCTGAAGGCCAGAAGGTCCTGGTGACAGCAGCGGCTGGAGGAACGGGCCAGTTCGCTGTGCAGCTCGCAAAGAAGGCAAAGTGCCATGTAATTGGAACCTGCTCCAGCGATGAAAAGGGTGGCTTTCTGAAATCCATTGGCTGTGACCGTGCAATCAACTATAAAACTGAAAACATTGAGTCTGTCCTTAGGAAGGACTACCCAGAAGGTGTGGATGTAGTGTACGAGTCTGTTGGTGGGAAGATGTTTGACTTGGCTGTTAACTCCTTGGCTACCAAAGGGCGCCTGATAGTTATTGGGTTTATCACTGGCTACCAGAACCCTACTGGCCTCTCGCCTATTAAAGCAGAGGTTTTGCCAGCAAAACTGCTGAAGAAGTCTGCCAGCATCCGGGGTTTCTTCTTGAACCATTACTTTTCCGAATACAAAATGGCTCTGAAGCACTTGCTCGAGATGTATGAAAAAGGAGAACTGGTCTGTGAGGTGGACCTTGGAGACATGTCTCCAGAGGGCAAGTTCATTGGCTTGGAGTCTGTATTTCGTGCTGTAGATTACATGTACATGGGAAAAAACATTGGAAAAATTGTAGTTGAATTACCTCACTCTGTCAACAGTAAGCTGTAAAAACAGAACAATGATATAAATCAGAAGAGAGAAAATGGGTACTTTATGCCTTAGAATTACTAGAACAATTTATTTTTTTTTTCTTTTTTTTTTTTTTTAACTTAGTAATGGATATTAAATTAAAAAACAGCATTAAGGTGTTAATAAAGAGTTTTGTGGGTTTTTTTCCTTCTTTTCCTGAAAGTGCCTTAATCTGTGGCTGAAGCACAGACTTAACGGGCCTGTGTTTGATTCTGTCGCTTAGGCTAGCATGAGACAGGAACATTGTTCATGACAGAGTAAGTCTTGATGCAGAGGCAGATTTAGTCTGTCAGACTAGTTTGATAAGATTTTATATATAGTTCAGCTCAGAGTTTTTTTTTTTCTTTCGGCAGATTTGATTCCCTGATTTAAAAATAAAATAGTTAGAACAAGACTAAGTAAAAAGAGTCATATCATGTGGCTACTTTATTAAATATACTCTTCGAGTTTATAAAAAAATATATATATTCTTAATTTTTTTTTTGTAACAAACACAATAATCATAATTTTACATCGTGGATTATAGTAATATTTCTTGACCAGTTACACAGGGAAAATTTACCTTCCAAATCTAACATGGCAGTAATAATAAGAAAAAAAACTTGTTTTTTTTAGTCATGTCATTCATAACTGTAAACAACTGTGACATTTTATTTTAAATATTTCACTACAAGCTGTGACTTTATTTTCTTGCACTTTAATCTGCTACTGTTAGTGCTTACCATCCCACCGTCTCCCTTTAATCAGTGTTACAAGACTGTTGGAGTGGGGTTTTGAGCCATATTCATATGTGTTCAGGCCCTGTTATATTTTTTGAAGATTTAATAAAATAAAAAAGAAAAAGCTTTTAAAATGCTTGTGCCTTTATTTATGTTGATACGGTTCTTGCTGACTAACTCCTTTGCAGATGGTCTCTGTACTGCAGAGTTCTTTGACCGATAATTCTTGATGTGACTTGCCATAATCAGGCTGCTACTTCTACTGTTACTGAATATCGCTTCTGCAGAAGCCCTTTTACGGGCAGCAAGACCATTTTAATTCTGCAGTCACCGTACCTAGTACACGTCATATTGCTCAGGAGTAGATTATCCAGCGGGTGCAGTTAAAAGGTTTTGTAAAGTTTTGAAAATTCTTCCTCACTTAATAGAAATCATTAACGGTACATACCATGGGAATTCCAGCTAGAAGTGTAATATTTTCCAGAACAATAAAATACTTTAAACTATGCTTCCTCTACATCTTTTTTCCATAGCAAATGTTCAAGATCTTAAATGCTGTTTTTGCCTCTTCTTTTGAAATTATATACGTTTGTATGCAGTTGGAGAGATGGAAATTTCATAAGGTCATACACCTAATAATAAACTTAATGATAGACTGATAATGTCTAGGGACTGAGGGAATAAAGCCAGGATAAACTAAATTTTTGGGCATTATTCAGGACTGACTACATGACAAATTTTTTAAAGCAATGTGCAAAAAGCTTGTATTTTACTCTACTACAGACAGTAGAGAATTATTTATTTTTTTTTAAATTTGATTCAGTTAATTCTTATTGTAACATCTGAGCACTTATGCCATTAGCATCCGATAGAATTAAGCTCAGCAAAGCACTGCCCCATTTTTGGGCCATCTCTGACTAGTCCCACTTTGGAGGTTTGTAGGGAATGGCTTGAGTCATTGTTCCTGCTTCTGTTTTACTCAAGCCACTATAATTTTTGTTTCACACAGATCTACTGTTAGAAACAGACTTACTCTTTTCCCTATAATATTACAAATATTGTAGCGTTTTATATATTTTAGATAATTAGAAAGGTATTTTGGCCTTCCAGGTGAATGCTAGAAAGACAAACACTCAAGTAGTGTAAGAGGTCAGAGCATACAAAGTTCTGACTCTTTTATTCCTAGGCATTTGGTGTCTTTCCTTGCTCAAAGAAAATGGGCTGCTTTGGGTCAATAAATGCATCTTTAAAAACAAACAAAACCTTTTGGGGACACAGTAGAGCAAAACAAAAATAAAAGAGGACATTTAGTTTAATCTGTGGTGCGTGCAGAAGAGTTGTGTGGGTAACAGTTTCTCAAAGTTCCTCCAGTCAAATGCCAAGTGCATCCAAGTGGCCCAATTCACAGAGGTGTTGATCCCTGCCAGTCCAGTAGGTTTAGCTGTCTGCACGGCTGTGACTTCCAAGTGCTTTTGTCATAAAACCTCTTCCTGTAACAGGACTGAGCTCTGACATGCAGCATTCTACTTTCTTTTAATAAGTTACTTTGTATATAATGTGGAGTAATGCAACTGCCCCGGGCACCTTCACTAAGCAAAATGAGGGAACAGAAGAACCTTTTGGAGGGGTCACATATGTACATGTATTCAAATATGACATTTGGTTGCTTTTTGGCTTCGGGCATATTTTTCAGCACTTTAATACTGATTACAGTGTTACTAAAAATTTAAATTCGGTATATGCAGAACGTGTACGTCCAGTGTACTGACCCTGTAGCCTTTCTGGTGTTTGGGTTGGGCCACGGCCATTGGGCCTGTCCTTTTCATCCAACGCCTGTATTGAGCTAAAAGGTAGCTCGGGCTATGCATGATTGCTCTTCCTTGAGTGAATCCAGAATGAAGAGGGAATTTTTGTTTTTAAAGATAAAACTTCTAGATTGCTGAAAGAGAGCGTTATCAGCGGGGAGAGGGTGAAACATTGTTTCTGAAACACGCAGATAAGGCTTTTCTGCCAAAATTCACAATAATTTTAAGGGGGTGGGGGAGAGGAAGAAGCCAACTTTTCTCCTTTATTTAAAAGTACATTCTGCAGACTTTCAGTTATGGAAGCAGGGCTGACTTTGAGTAAGTAAGCTATGATGGATTTAAATAATGTTTAAATATTAGATGGATAGGAAAATGTATATGGCATGCACACACTGAGAGGTTTAAATGATAGGACATTGAACGTACAAGGAAAAGAAATACTGTAGAGTCACAGCAAGGGATTAATAACAATACACTTAATATGCTTGCAAAAAAGGTGTATTAAAAGCTGTGTGCACAGTGGGGACTTAAATGATTAAAAATAATAATACATTTGCCTGGGAAGTACTAAGTATACTATATGTAGAGAGCAGGGATTTAAATAATAATACTATTAATAATAGCAGCTCATTGAGATGTGGTTGCTAGCACTACATCCTAATTTTACCTTTCTAAATGAATTTGCTACAGAGGAATCTGGCATTGTTTGCTGAGGCTAATAACAGAATTTCCCTTTCCTACACACATATGCTTCCATGGAAAAACAACAAAGAAATAGATGAAGAGCTGGCTTTTTTCCTGAGTCTGTCACATGTGTGCATACGCACGCGCACATGGACACACACGTACTCACTCTCTCCTGGCCTGCAACCCTCAGCACATTTTACAGATACGCTTCCTACTTAATTGCTATGCTGGAATCTCCTAATACCTTTCTGAGCGAAGTTAGAATTCTACCAAGCACTAGTTCGCTTTGTGTGTGTGCCTCTATACAGATATATACCAAGTGTATATATTTAATAAGCGGACATTAATTTCTCCCTTGTCATGTAAATACAAATAATTACAGCGTCTCCAGGAAAAGTTTGCAGGAGTGTTTGCAGATATTGTATATATTCCGACTTCTGTCTGAGGAGTGAAGAAATTCCACTGCTGAATAGCTGTTAGTATCTATTTTACAAGATTTACTCATTTTCAGGTACCTAATGTAGCTGCTAGCATGCATGCACAACAATACAATTTATATGGTAAATGGAACCAAATAATGGCTTCACTGAATGTTATGGCTGCACTGAAGGGAAATGTCACGGTAAATAGCTGCCAAATTATGGATCATGCCGAAGTGTCACAACTGCACTAAAGACAAATAGCACTAGAGGCTATTGCCACTGTGACGCTTTTGAGTTATGAAGAAGAGGAGCAGCCTGATGTGAGCCTCTTTGTGTCCTCATTATAGCAAAGGGTTACTGGTGCAGCGTACAAGAAAACCTAGTCCTACGTGGTGGCTAGTTATTAATCTGTTCTTTTCCAACCTAACAGCTGTAGCACGAGAGAATCTTTTCCTTGCTTTATAAATACATACACACACACACACAAACAAAGAAAAACCTGCAGGTTTTATGAATGTAAATGTGTACGGGAAATGACTGGTAATGGAAAAATGTTGTAATAAAATAATCTAATCAAAGAATATTATTAAATTTAACATCGTATGTGTCTGAAAGCTTTAGTTGCTTCTTATGCAGATAGATGTGTGAAATATAAGCAATAATGCACTTTCTCTCTTTGTAAAGACTTGAGTAGTAAGGACATTACCAACTAAATTGCTTCTTCTAAACTGAAGTGTGTCCCGGTTTCTTTCATTTTAATGGGAGGGTAATAAAGATGAAAGACTAACATTTTAACTGATGGATCCCTTAAGCTACAGAATCGAAATTTATTATGTTTTGAGGGAATATGCTAAATCCTGAAATGTGGAAAGAAGCAGGGAAACCCCAGGTAAAAGAAAAGTAACCTTTTTTTTTTTTTAATAACACATTTTTATGAATGGAATACTGCTCTTACTTAAGCTGAGAAAACAATATTGTTCTGTCTTTGGGGGGTGGAAAAAGAAAAAAGGAGGAAGAGAGATATTTGGGGGGAAAAAGGATTTGAAAATGGAGGGCCGTAGCTCCGCAAGTGGCCTCATCTTTGCAGGATCACTTTTCAAACCCTGCCTGCAGTGTTCAGGGAAGTGAGCTTGATGCTCTGCACACTATTGTACACCCCACAAACGCACCATCCATAATACAGCACAATTGTCAGTCGCTGTTTTACAGAGGGGCCAGGGCTGAACAATCATGGTGGATAAATTACTTTTCTATTCTACAGCAAGTGGCCTTCCTACCATGTGAAGCTTAAGGTCATTGGCAGGGCAGCGAGGGGGAAGCTTATATATTAGTTAACTCTAATGCACTAATAGTGTTCAGATAGAGGAACTATACCAATTAATTACAGTTAGGTTTGTTCTTGGAGATGGGGGAGAAGACTTGAAGAGTTACTGTGTTGAGATACAGACTTTTGTATATATGTATGAATGTATATGTATCTATGTATGTATATATGCACATATCTATGCATATTTATGTATATATGTACATATCTGTACGTATGTATTTTGCTTCCTTGCTACTCCCCCCAAATAAAGAGAAATTCCTGTAGCTAACTTGCTTTTTTTTTTTTCCTTTTAATATGTGCATTAAAGCCTTTAATATTCATTGTTGCAATAATCCATTTTTCAGAAATAGAAAAATATATATTCTAAAATGATTTTTTTAACCATAGCAGCACATTCTGCTTACAGTTTTTACTGTGTAGTCTGGGGGGGGGAGGGGGAAGAAAAACCTGTCAAAAATTAGGTAGAACATCCTTGAATAGCAATTAGCATGCCCAGAATTTATTTTATGTACAACGCAGTGGCAAGTAGCTGCTTCTTATTAAATGAAAATCCTGTATTATGTACTTCAGGAACATTCCAACTAATGAGTATGTAATGTCCTTAGTATAACACAGAACTTCTTTTTGTGTTCACAACCACAAGATGCTGGAAACTTGACAAATGATATCATTTAAGACAGATGCCTGCCTTAGGGACCTGTTTTTTGGCTTCCTGTTTCTGGTTTTTATTTCAATAACATTTGTAATTGCCACAGGATCTGTACCTGTGTAGTGCTTTAACCCCTTCATATATACCCTGTCGCTTTAACTCCTTGTGTAGGTACTTGGTAATTTTACTTTTTTTCCCCCCTCCCCAGCTCGGGTGTTGTTCCTGCCTCTCTCAAGCACAGATACACACATAAATAAGCGCTGGCTTTATTAGACCAGATGAAACGGTAACATTAGAGAAAGTAAACGCTCACTGCACTCGCTGTGTTTTACTGGCACAGAAGTACACGCAGACCAGGCCCAAGGAGAAAAATAAACAACAAGCTGTCGGGTACGGCCTGCTGATTCTCAGCGAGTTAGAACAAAATTCAGCAGACGCCGCATAGGTACAGAGTACCTTGATCTCAGTTGTACGTCCCAAAGTCTGTTCCCCGCACCTCAAGCTCACATTTGTTACCTAGATTACAGGGCGGGGTGGTTTTGGACAGGGCTTTAATTTGTTGCTGGGTATCAGGGCCCTTTTGGTGGTGTGGGTTCAGCATGTGCTGCAGGTCCCTGCTGCACCTCCCGCAGGGCCCACAAGGAGTAAAGCTCCTATCGCAGGACAGGGGTGGTTTGCAGCTCCCCAGGCGCTCGGCTTGGAGCCCAGCAGGCTTCACACCTTCGAGCAACCCAGAGCTGTTAGTGGTAGCCAGTAGCTTGCTCCCTCTCTCTTCAGCTTTTTCATCAGTCTTGCAAAATACATTACCAGCGGGCTGTGCATGAGAAGCTGGTGTGGCTCTGCGCAGGGGAGTTTCTATCAAGAGACTCACTAACTCCTACAGGCAGCACAATAGCCAGAAATGAGGGCTTGGAAGCACCAGGAGATCTTGGCACCTGTCCCGTAGGTGCTCGTTTCCTACTTGGCTGAAGCATCGCACTCTCCTTGACTTAGGGTGCTTTCCCATGTCATTCAGAAGCAAAAAGTTATGTGCAAGCCTTCTATCACAGTGCACGTGGCATCGCTGCACCTGCGCTCCTAAGCCACTTTGTCCCCCAGCATGTCAAGCAGCTTCATCTCTCCTCAGCACTGGAACTGAGGACACTGCAAACATGAAGAAACCTCTCCATTCGCTGCAGGACCAGACCGCCCACCATGCAAACACACCCTGCAGGCCTTCCGTGGGAGAAGGGGGAAGCATTTATCTTCCCTAACAATAGGGAGGTCAAAAGGACCAAGCGAGGGCCGCACCAAGTCACTTCAGCTGCTGAGGAGCGTGTTGGCGGGGGAAGTACACTGGCACGCAAATCTCATTGCATGCTCCGAGGAGCTGTGTGCAGGCTTCCTTCTATCTTAGGAATGATATGGCAGAGGTGCTAATGCACAGAGGGAGGAGGAGAGGCACTGCATGTGTCTCTGGAGGTGGCAAGGCACAGTGATAGCATGCCCCAGGTGAACCACAAGGCCGGCAGCCAAGCACTTCCAGCCACCCAGGAACCCACATTCCACCGAAATAGGTTGTTTGGCAAGTCTGACTGCTGCAATAAAAAATAAATAATGATAAAAAAAATACACCAACTTCATTCACGTTGGCATGACATTGTCGGCGTGACCATTTCTGGCAGGCTGTCAGAAAGTTTTATTTGCATCCAGAGTTTTGAAAGCTGTTTCATAATGTTAAACAAGGATAACGCTGCAAATGTCTGGCTGATTTGCCCCTTGACACCTATGTGCAATCCCTCATTGAAGCCCTAATGAGCACTCTCCTCAGGCTGCCCTACTTTCAGAATAACCCCTGCATACAAGTAGCGCAATGTACCTTCCCCTCTCACTTAGGGTGTGGCAGGAGTAGCCAGAAGGAAGTGGATAAAGTATGTTATTTTTCCTGTGTTCTTGGTAATCTAGATAGTGTCAGTTATTGGATCATTTGGCTTCATAGTAAGCTGTGGAACCCCACTCTGGTATCACAAGCCCCTACAAATGAGAGAGATCTGGAGGCAGTTCCCTGTCCTGGGAATATAAATGAGGAACAAGGATAACACTGCTGAAATCGGTGCAAAAGCAGTCTGTGAGGAGAACCTGGCTCTCCTTCCCCTGCATGTGTGTCCATGTGGATGGAAAAAGCAGCTCTGAGATATTCCTGCCTAACCTCAGACCACAGTGAAACATCCCAGGGCTTCCAGGTAATCCCCAAAGCCATGGGAGATGGGGTGCACTCACAAGCATCGGTGCTGCAAGAGTAATAGTGGCAACAGCACCACCTCAGCAGGTCAAGGCTGTCTGCCCAGAGATGATGGCAAAGCCAGCCCTGCTCAGAGAAACTTCTTTGAAGGCAGCCCATCGATTCTCAGGTGCCTTTCTTCTCTAAATATTTTCAAGCATGAGGGACAGATTATCACCCATCCTAGTGTAGAAGACAACCCCAACACCAGAATCCTGAGCTACTTAATAATTATTCTTCCCTCACCTTCTCAAATTAAATTTCTCAAAAAACATCTCTTTCTCTCCCTTCATCAAAAAGGTTGAAATAATCATAGAGGGACAGGCCACTGGAAGTATTTCAGGCTTTTCTCTCCCTTTGCAGAGGAGAGTTCAGTTACCCTTGTCTTATGACTAACCTAAACCTAACAAAGCATACAGTTTCGCCTAAAGGCTCTGCAACAAAATTTGAGTGGATTTACGGCAAATATATACAGTTTCCATTTTACCACAGAAATAGACATTACTTTACTTTCCAGTTTAGAAGATCTGCTTATCCTGGGGGCTAGGGGAAGGACCCAAGGACTGTTTCCACCGAGATGATTTCATTTGCAGCATCTTTGGTTCCATCTGTTAATGCTACAGTTCTATGAGATGATGCTGCTTCTATTGCATTTCTTCCTTTTGTACTTGTGGAAAGCTGACATGTTCAGCAGTCACAAAACAGATGTCATGGAGCAAAGAGGAAGGAGCCAAGTATTCCTCCTTTTCCATGCAGCTGATCTTGTAGTGGTATGGGAGCTAAGCAGTGGTTCACAGTAGAAGCCAGAATCCTACAAGATGCATTGAGGGTTGTGGATAGAGCATGCTGTAAGGAAAAAGGTTGTATCTAGAGGGGGCAAAAAAAGGACATCAGCAGTGGCATGTTCAGGTGACTGGAGGAAAGCCAAGAGTTTTGCTTCACGTCATCCAAGTTTGTCAAGTGGCAACAGGCCTTTTTCCTGTGTAGATCAGAGACCAACCTAAATCTAATAGCAGCACTTCACAAGGTTACTGCAACAAGAATTCATGTCAGTGTTCTTGCTGTCTGTTTCTTCCACTTTCTTGGCATCATGTCACATTTTCAACTAATTACAGGCAAGCACAAGGTGGGAAAGCAAAGGCAATTTCTTTGCCTTCTGGAAATATATTCTGTACTTCACCACACCCATCATATATAAACAGCATTGTAAAAAAACATCTCAATAAGGTCTTTACGACAGCTGGAGGGAAGCACAATGTGGCCTAGGTACAAGTCACACCCCCAGTTATTCAAAGAGTGGACAAGTTTCTCCATCCTTGACCCATAGCCATACTGCATTGGAGGAAACACAGAGGTGCTTCTCGAGCACTTGCACATGGATCACATGGTGAGCAGAAAGGCTGAAGGGACCCCAACTCTAACACCTGTATGTCAGGCAACCTGCATGGAGGCCTGAGGGACTATAAGGAAACCTAAAAACTGCAGTCACACTGAGGGCCTGCCTCACTGGGTGCAAGAAGGTGCAACCCCAGAGCACTGTGAGCAGATTAGTCTTTTTGTTCAACTCGGTATAAAGCAGCACTAAAAGCACTGTCTCATCCCCTACCAGGTGGCTGCCCGGGTGCCGTGTCTGATAGGGGATGATTTTGTGCTGAAGCACAGGAGATCCTGCCACCTTGTATGCTTCAGTGCCAACACTGATCTTCAATCAGCATTGCCCTGGCCTTCAAAGGAAAATATGCCAAAATATCACAGGCTTCCAAAAGAAATTAAAATACTGAACTTTCTGAAATTTACCGATGGCGTTTTACTCCTGTCCTGCACCTGAGCCATACCAATGGGGTGCAGCAGAAGCGAGGGTTTGAGACTGCTGGCAGCAGGAGTGAAGCTTTGCACTTGCAGCTCCCAGTCATGCCCCTGAGGAGAGCACTGCTCCTCCACCTGCTTGTCATGAGGAAATGCTCAAAGCCAGGCTGGGCCACCTCGTGTCGTACACAGCCACTATTACGCAGATGTCACAGCAGCAGGTGCAAAATAAATACCTGGGTAATGGCAACCATTTGCTTTGCCTTTAGCCACAGGCATTGGGTCTGATTTACTGGCAGCTAGAGAGCCTGGACGAGTCGGCTCCCCATGGCCAGCCTAAACTTAACATGAGCAGAGATGGCAGCAATAGGTACCAGGGACATGGCTGGGGACACATCTCACTTCCCTCCCACTTCCCTGCCCCACCCGGGGGACTTCACAGAGCCACGAAGCCACGCTGCCCTTTCCACTTTCGGACATGACGGAGGGACATGGTCTGGAGCAGCCTTTGCTCAAGGCACACAAAGTAAAGCAGGAGAGTGACATTTCAGTCTTTCATTGCAGAGTCATTCGGGTCACTCGCTGAAATTATAGACACCAGCTCCAGCGCTGTTAACAGCCAACTTTAGATTATTAACCATCCTTTGGATAGCAGTACATTTATGGTGCCAGCGTGCAGAGAATTCCTCCAAATTACAGGGTGTCCTAACACAGCCGGTCAAACCACATGGACCTCGAGATGCAGCAAGCAGTGTAATTAAGGCTGTTTTCTCATTTGTACTTTCCCCAGCAGCACTCAAAATACACTCTCAGCCACTGGATGCTGCTCTTTGCATCAGGCTATGAAAGGAGATTAGAGCGAAGGGTGCCTTAACAATAGCTCATTAAGGAGACCTCAAACATTTTCTTTTATTGCATTATTTATGTTTTGGGCGATCATAAAACACTATTTCCAGGGCAAAGTGCACTCAAGAAGCTTATTGGCCTGTAGGTGGTTTCATTTGATTAGATTTTGAAGGGGGAAAGCTACAGAAATTCCTTTTACCTGCTACTTTCTTGAGAGACCTGTTTCCACACACCCCCACCCCCCATCAGGCGGTACATTTGCAATACCACTGAGATCCACCAAACTTCATTAGCCCTTGCAAATATTTCTGGGAAAGGCAGTGACCATTTTTCCCCTAAGGCTCTGGAAATTCGTCTTCACCGCAACGATCACTGACATCCCTGGTAGGATCCATTTTTTAATGTAATGACCTCTGCAAACAAGCAAACGGAGAGGACCAAAACATTTAGAGTCCTGTGGAAAGATTATAAAGCCGATTTTACACAAAAGCATTCATATTAAAAAGCTCAGCTGAAAAAAAATAAAGCAGATAACGGTCACAAATGGTGACCATTAAGGAATGATTCCCATTCCTTAAATTGTATTTTATAATTAGCCTAGAACTGCTTTAATTACATTTTTCCTTGTATTTTTTTCTTTAATCTCCTACAGAGCCGCTCTTACTGTGTAACTCTGCTGAAGTACATTTTTTTTACCTACATACAGATCCAAGAATAAATGTTGGCCCTGACCATGGAATATTCACTCACTTTCAAAACGTAAGTAAAAGAACCGAAACTAATTAACTGGAAACTGCCAGGGCTGAGAATTCCTTGTTTATAGAAGTGCAACAGTGCAACTCCAGCTCTTTAACTTTTCTTTCTGTTGCTTCTCTGCTATAAACATAACACTAATGGCTATTAAAGTTTAGAAAAAAAAGCAAAAAAAAAAAAGCTGGAGGGGACAGAAACTATAAGACATTCCAAAGAGAACAAGGGGAAATTTAGGTTGCAAATAGAAGCTCTGCCATATAAGGAGCAGTTGCCAGGTCTGCTCCTTGGTATGGAGAGGGACTAAATGGATCCCCATGCCGGCATGTAAGAATCAATTAAGAGAACAGACAACAAACAGACAGAACTGCTCCTCATGCTCTTTTAAGCCCTGGATGTGTCTACTAAACATGCTGAATGTGGAGAATAAAAACATCTCAAAATTAAATGAGAAAGTATTGTTTAAGTAATTAATATGAAGTACAACTACTTTCATTCTCTGAGTCTAGAAGCTAAAAAATGAAGAGAGGTGAAGATGACAATTTTTGTTTTCTATTCTTTTTATTGCAATATCATAGGATTAGTTAGACTGTATCTCCAGCTCTCTGAATTACAGATCACCGAGACTGCCATCCACAAATACAATGTGCTGGTATTCATCTTGTCAATGATACATACTCAGAGGGCTATTTCTCTAATTGATGGCTTCATCATTCAATTCAAGATGCATAAGGATAGCTATTGTTATCTAACACTAACTATCTTATGTTCTTATTGTTCCACACTTCTCTGCTTGTCAATAACATCAAAGATATCCTATCTTAATCTTTAAGATTTCTAAAGGAAAGTGCATTATTTGTTGACTCACCATGCTGCATTATTAAATGTTTTCAAGCAATCTGCACATCTTTCCACTGACAACCTTTAGTATTCAATTAAAAAACAGACAAGAGAATACACTGATACAAATAGTTGGTTAAATGAATATTTTGCATTGAATTCTTAAATTATTCTAATTCAGGTGCTTGACAGCAGACACTCTCTTGAAGTCAGGACAGCAACGTGAAGTGTAAGAATGATCTGTGTATAAAAGGGAAGAAGGCAGATTGCTTTATGGTGGCGTCATGGCAGAGGTTTGACAGGAAACGCTTTTCCCAATACAGCTAAGCAAGGAAGGAGAACCCTATTATATGGATGAGTGGGGCCGGCAATGGCATCTTGTCATTCTAACTTGTATAAGTAAGCAAGCTTAATTGCTCCTTGTCTTTTCAAGATGACTTTTCACCAACAATCTCATTACCACACACATATGTTTATTGCCCATATCCAAGTCCCTTCATGCAGGCCTGAATGCAATGAGGAGAGCAACAATATTATGTTATCCAGTAACACTGCTTCTTCCCCCCCCCCCCCCCTTTTTTTTTTTATTTTATTTTTTTTTAACCAGATGGATATGACCTGCCTTCTCCTTCTGTGACTAACAGGGTGACCAGAGGCAGCAGAACATACACCAGGATGGGAAAGAATAAAACCAGAGGGAAAGCAAGCTGTCAAGGGAACAGGGTACTGAAGAAGAAAAATGTAAACATGACTTCTATTTACCAAGATTAATATGTAAAGTTAACATGTTTGTCATGGACTACATTAATATGTATATCTTCCCATTATGTAGATCTTTCCTTATATTACTTATTAGAAAGGGATATAATCACAATGATGGGGCAAGGACGTCACTTAAAAATTAGGTGATGCCCAGTCAACATAATACAACCACTACAGTGTCATTTCTGATTTAGATGTAGCGATATCAGTGTAATTGCCGCTGGGAAGAAATTATAATGGCTGTTAATGATAAATAAAATGACAAGAAGGAGGGTCCTCTTTCACATGTAATTCCAAACAAAATTCAACTACTGACTTCCTTAAGCAACTCAGTGCCATTCATTGACAAAGAAAAAATAAGCAGGTTTTGTGTAGATGGATGGCCATAAAAACTGCATAGTAATTTTCCAAGTCTAAACATAGACACTAAAGGTCTAACGAGATTTCACCACACTATTTCCACTCAGGTAAGATGTAGCAATGAATCTCACACGAGGGGAATATTAACACAAAGTTAAGGTTATTCTAACAAAAAGCACTAGAGCTGACAAATATGTAAGTAAGCAAAAATATGGTAAAGGCACATATACAATCATGTGTGGACACTTTGCATAGCCCCCACAAATATTCCAGTTTTGTCTCTGTAAACATGGACAGCTCCATGCACAGATCGAGAAACTTTCCTACATTGATTTTATATTATAGAGGTGTCCAGAATGAGCTACATGAAGCATCATTTACCCATGGCAGATGGCTTGTTAGCCTAGTTGGGAGCATACTTCAAATCATTCATCTATTAAAATTCAGAAAACCAAAGTTTCATTATTAGTTCTAACATTAAGAGCAAAGACTATGCCTTCCCATCTGTGAAGACCAAGAGTCCAATCCTTTTCTTTCCTCTGATTACAGATGAATTAAACCACAATCAACACTATACTTCACACCCCACAAATAATACAGCTCCACTCTATAAAAGCATAAAACCCAACAGCATGCTGTACATATTAGTAGGCATCCAGGAAAGCAGTTAAGTATAAGCAAACCTATAGCCACATCTCAATACTCCCAGTCTCCCACTATCCAAAGCTGGGAGACTGCCTAATACATATATGCTTGCCCCGTGTTTAAAATGCCAGCCCCTCTTAAAAGGGTAATAACACATACCTGCCATTTATTCTTCTTTTGGGGTCTTCAAAAATCAATGGGTAGATGATTTTGTAAGGGTTAAATAATAATAATTAAAAAAAAGGAATTAAAAAAAGGAAAAGGCACGCACAGACTAATTCAGGCAACAGTAGTCTAGCTATCCTTTCATTATCATAGCTAGGTTTTTAGTTACCTGTTAGTCAAAGACAGTTTAAAAAAATAAATAAATCAGCCTTCACCTGGAGAATAAACCTGGCTGTTTTCAGCTGAGACCAATTTGCTAATTTAGTTCTAGCTGATGCAAGCACTTCTGCAGGTGGTTTACTCCAAAGCACATATAGCCAAAGAGGGCAGGGGCAGTGAAAGGAGAGAAGGTACAAAAATGAATGTTGTGTAACATGCTTTATGAAATGTGGCAAATTAACACAGACAAGTCCCTGGTAAAATATTTGAACCACTAGCCTAGCATTTTGACATATGTAGGATTTTTTTCAAGTTGGTGGTCTATTTTACTACAGTGTATGTCAAGGGAGTGCAGTGATCTGCCAACCCCCACCTAATTGCTTTGGCTCCTTTGCATGAAGATCATTTGTTGATAAAGTGGTTACAGGCACATTTAGGCAACAGGTTTTTATAGGATGCCTGGTGCTCTTTATAATGCAATTAGTTTCATTTAGTATATGCTTTTTCATCTGCAGTGTTGTTCTTTTGCTGGCAAACAATAGCAATGAAATCCACACCCTTCAGTGGCTGAATCTTTCCTCATGTTTCTTAAATATGAGCCTTCTTTCAGAAGAAAAGTGATCAAAGAAGCAGCCTTACTTAATGTTTAGTAAATAGGACTTCATTCTATTTTAGTGTCTATTTTATGTTTAGGGGAGTTAGAAGAAGAGAATATAGACCAGAACTGGTCTTCTCTGTTTGCCAGCTCTTCAAAAGATGCTAGAAACACTTTCTTTTAAGAAGTGAAGATACATCTGAATACACCTTAAAAGCTCTGTGAGGAGAAGCCTTCCTATGATTTCACGTGTTGAAAGGCCCCTTACAAACATGCTTGGACATTTAATGAACAACCACCAACTCACATCTCCAAACTTCTGCTCACCAGAAGAGTACCAAGGAGGCTCCTCAGGTCCCCAAATATCTGCCTTTGTTCCCACAGCAGCAAGGCTCTCCAGACATTAGGACTCATACCTAACAGCAGATGCTGCAGAGGTGTTATATTCCTGGTTCACTTTTAACCTGTGCTGGCATTAGCATATGAGATATCCCTCCCATGCACCACGTGGAACCCAGCCTGGTTGGCATTCACAGGGCAGGAATGATCCAGCCCTGAAAAAAAGACAATCTGAGCACCTACATGAGATGACAGCAGAGAAGTAAACACAGCTCCTCCAAGGTGATTTAAATCCACACTTCTTAAAAGCACCACAAAAGTATGAATGCTATTTTCAGATAGGGATATCCTTTTTTTTTTTTTTTTTTCCCCTTTTCTTTTTTTGAAGCTGCTCTGCTCAATATAAATTATTTATACTGACTGTAATAGGAACCAGAACTCAGGCACCCTACTCCTAAATGGCTGTCATAATCTTGGAAGCACCTAAAGCATCTAGGCAACTCCAAGAGCATCCAAACATTGATCCAATCACTCTTGGTACCTGCACTTGATGCAGAAGACATTCTTCTCCTTCCAGAGTAGGTTCTGGGTCCCAGCTGTGCTCCAGCAACTGATATGAAATACTCAACCAGCTCTAGAAATAGAGCGCAGGTTTCCTCTCTCCCATGTGACCACTGGGCTAAACAGTCCATTCAGGTCTGCCAAGTCTCCCTGACCAAGCCAACATTTATAAATCCCATGCAGAACATACCAGCATCAGCAGGAGGCTCTAGAAGCACCCCACCCCAAAGCCAGTCTATCAGCATGTTGTAAACACCCTCCCTAGCTCAGGCTTGGGATGGAGGGCTGCTGCAGCTCTCCTAGGTAGGCCTGCAGGAGGAGCTTCTTAAGGCTGGATGATACCACCAAGGCTGAAATTTATCAAGAATTAACACCCAGCTGACGTAAAAACTCTCAGCCTTAATAATCACTGCCAGTGGTCACCTGGGCTTTGCAATATGGTAGGAAAACAGCAGGTAGGTGTTTGTGCTGGGGCTTTGGCACAGGCCTAGCAGCATGGGGCAGTGCTGCTGCCGCCTCTTCTGCCCCATCACCAGAAGTATCTCTGCCAGCTTCCTCCCAAAACTTCCACCTCACACCAGTCTCATTCAGGCTGGTGACTTACACTTTTTTGCTGTTGTTGTTTTTAAACATAGACTGTAGCACTGTGTGATTGTGAAAGCCCTTCACAAAAATATTCACTCCTGCACCCTTGAAGAAATGCTCAGAGTCCTCAAAAGCTTTACTCATCCCAGCATCCCAGCTCTTCTCCACATGCTACATAATGATTTGAAATAACAAAATTTGAAAATAGTCCAAACCATCTCTTCACCTTCCCTGGCCTCATTTTTCTGAGGACCTTTCTAGGGAAAGCATTTTCCTTTGGTCCTTGCTAGCCCAGGCAGCAAGGCCTGCAGTGGGGAGCAAGCAGAGCGAGCACCTCAGTTTCCCTGTACTGCTGCCTCACGCAGCCTCTAGCCCAGCTCTTTTTGTTTACTGTTCTTCCTGAGTAGGAGGTAGAGGACTACCTGTGATCTCAGTGACTATGGGGATAAAAATGGATGGCAGAGTATCGCAATGAAATGTGATGAGATGAAAAACATTCCCTATTCTAATCCCTATTACTTGCAAGGAATCAACACAATATAATGAGCAGTTATTGTTTTGCAGCTCCCTTACATCCCTAATGGGAATAGTTGCACAGATTTCAAAATCTATCGCGCTCCCGAGCATGAATAATCTCTGTTTGAAAGTATCTTATTGCATGTGTGTCAGCTTAGGTGGGTTAGTGAAGGGGCCAACTAAAGGAAATGTAAACTGGCTGTAAAGTCTCCTGAGAAAGGGCCTGATTCATCCAAAAACTGCCTGAGACAGGGCTAACTGCAGGCAGGCACTGAAGTGCCAAGCAGCGGGGAAGGAGAACAGGGCATTGCTTGCATTCTTTGAGGAAAGTACATGGGTTTTAAGTGCTTTGCGGAACCCAAGCCTAAACTAATAGCATTGTATTTCTTGTTCACTGAGAACAAAAGCAGAATGGTTTGGGATCACTGTGACCTAGATGCTATCAGAGGTTAGCAAAAATGACTGGTCAGACCTGTCAGGACTAAACAGCTGCATCAAGCAATGGGGGGGAGGGTAGGTCTGGGGGAGGAGGGCACCCGAGTTGCAAATAGAGAGACAGAGGAGCACAAGGAAAAGATGGAAACTGTGTGTCCTGAATACGTATGAACGTGTGCATTCACTGCAGCTGAAGCTCGGGTCTTATCATTTGCATATACACAGATCGCCGGACATCTTTCGACCAACCTTTCAGAAGCAACCTTATGGCACCATGACTCCCATGCTCTTAGCACTCCTTGGGCTCCATTTCCATAAATTACAGTACAAAGGGATAATAGGCTGTTAGCAGTCCCAGCCTTGCGTGACATACAAAGCACCAAACGCAGGAGTATTTTCTGTGCCATCCTGTGCCCCTTTTGTGGACCAGGTGTAGCCCCACTAACAAAACGCAGTGGTGTGCCAGCAGTTTCTGACCTGATTGCAAAGCTAACTAAAGCTAATTTATCATGGCAGGCTAATCAGGATGACAAGGTTGGGTAGGTGACATTCTCCAAAATCTCCAATTTGTTGTGATTTTTTTATTTAATCCCCTTAGCAATTTATTTTCTGTATAGCAAAGTTTTCCCCAAGAATGTTCCAAAATATAGTCAAGGTTAACCATGCTGTGAGCTTATTCAATATTTATGATTCTTTTTTATTTGTACTAGGACTTTTTGGGGACTCCAAATAGTCCATTAATCAAACAGAGTGACAAAATAGGCCATTTGACAATTTGTACAGGGGCTGCATATTTTTTTTTTTCTGCTCAAGAATAAAGAACCAACTTAACTTCATCAACAGTTCCTGATTAATTGTTACAAAGTGTCATCCATAAATTTTCCTTCGATCTAATAATCCTTTCAGAAGACTTAACAATATCCCCAGTGATTTGGGTTTTATTGAGGGCTGAGTTCCTGGAGAAGCAGTGACACAAATAGCTCAAGTGAACTGAGACACCTCCGTGGACAGTCTTCACAGAGTTGACAGTTCTGAAATACAATTATCAGTGTGATCTGCTTAAGAATTCATCATCAGCTCCTGCCTTCTGAAGACTTAAAAAAATACCGAGACATACAAAGAAAAAGAGGTGATAAGAAGGCATCATTTTCTTCCAGCCTCATAACTGTAAATTGAAGAAAATTATTTTCTTTGCCTGCAGCTCATTGGCATATAGGCAGCATTATATTATAATTTCATAAGCATAAATCCTTTGAATAAATTTCAGAAGAATAACTGAATTAGAAATGCAAGTAAAGTATCTAAAAAACTTAACTGTACTAGGCAGGAAAAACTGGATGCAAGTAAAACCGGCACAGGGAGATTTACTGTCTGCCTGCTCATCCTCTGTCTGCAAAGGGAATACTCCCCCACTCCTCCCACCAACCTGATCCAGCTAAGGTAAATTTTAAGGAGGAAAAAAAAATGTTAATTTCAACGTTCATTTCCATACGCAGCAGGGAAATGTGAAATTGAACCCACCTTGCTGCCTGCTTTTACAGGGTTTCAGCTGTATTTCATCATTAATTAATCCTGGAGATACAACAGGCTTGGGGTTTGTTGTAATTATTGTTATTTGTTTATTTATTAGTAGTAAGTGTATGGGAGATCAAAAAACATCCCTCCCAACTGTTCCCTAGCAACAAGTCAGTCAGTTATTCATGCAGAAGTCGCCCCAAATGTGCCCACAAAGTAAATTTTGGATGAAGCTCTTGCCCCGTCCCACAGTGCTGGTGGTCGCCATCCTGCAGCAGCCTGGGAACGGCACGAGGGCTTCTTCATCAGCAGCAATAACACACCTCTGTCAAGAGGCCCTGGGGAAAGGCTTGGTTTTATCCTTGCTTCATAAGACAGTCGCAAGTCAGGAGATCAAAGTTAAGCCTTGTTATTGACTTTCTGTCCAATGTGGGCGAGTACTGGCTCCTTGGAGTTACCTGCCCTCCCCTGGGAACACAGGCTATCGTCTTGCTGTGACTCAGCGACCCATCTCTAAAATGGGCATGTTATCCTCCACCACAGTTTTTTTTCTGTTTTGTCTGTTATGATATATATATTGCTATTATGGAACATATTGAGTTGATCTTGATTGGGAAGACCACAACCAAATTTGGTGCAAAATTCCCAGGATTTTGAGTGGAGAGGGTTCAGTACGAACCTAAGTCTGAAGAGCATGAATTACCACCCAGGTTGTCTGAACTATTGTGAAACCCATGCAACCACACAGTTGGAGCCGTGTACATATTTACACTTTGATGACCTATTGGTGATTCACAAAGGCAGAGGAGCTCTAGGAGCAGACCAGGGGAACTCCAGAGCCGGGGCAAGTGGTTGTCTTCTTTAGCCTGCTTCTGCCTGTAACGTGGGTAACCCTGATCTTCCTTGCTGTTGCCAGATGTTCTTCCTGCCCAATATACTGTGTCCCAGCACCTTCTACATGGTAAATATGCAGTGCTTCCTCCAATTCCTCCAGCTTCCATGCAGGCTAGAGCAACATCAACATGTGAAGGGCATGTAACAGCATAACAACCTTTAGTGTACATGGCAATTTATGGCCATTGTAGGGCATGGTGCATCTCACTTTACATGCTGTTCGGGTATTAATCGGTTACACCACACCTTGAATTTACAGCAGTTTCAACACACAAAACTTGCATACATTGCACAATGTGGGCTGCTCAGCATGCATCAACCTGAAAGACCACAGGGGAAAACTCAAGATATAACTCTGTAATACTGTGTGCAAAGGTTCACCAGTGGACTTAGATAAATGGATTTACACGATTGGCGTAATGTTTATATGGAACTTACGGTAAGAATCACATGGACATTTCAACTAGGCAGTAGGAAAATTAAGCTATGGGAGGCAGTCATCTAGCTAATTTTGCTAACTTCTGTTGGGATCTCAGTAAAGCTAAATTAGTCACAAACATGGAAAATAAGGATTCCCCCCCCCCCCAAGATTACTAGAAGAAACTGGAGACAGGGGAGGAAGAGTGGGGAGGGATCAACTTTCCAAAAGGAACTGCTTAAGCCCACTGGATGATTTCCAAGGACTCATAACCCTTTTGGACCAAAGTGAAATTTCCCTGTAACACATTGATCAATAGCTGTAATGTGTTGTCTGCTCTCCAATGGCCCTCTCATGAGGGCCATACTTCATCCTAGGCTTCAAAACTGGTCCCTCAGCAACTTTAACAGATGACTTATTAGAAAAAAAATCACACACAAAAAAAAATCTGTTTCCTTGGTTCTTGGACTCTTCTCCCACTCAAGAATAACTGAACCACTCTTATCTTAAACTATTAAAAATTTACATTTTGCCAGAGACCAGGCCTGGAACATTTTATCCTGATAAGTAAAGCATTCAGAAAGCTCTGAGCAACTCAAAACAGAGGATTAGAATGGAAATTCTCAAATACACACGACACACTTTGCTACCACTCTTGCAGTTGCTTCTGTGGCAGACCTGATCATGCAGCCAGTGAACACACACTGTGTCTTTTCATTGATTTCAGTGAGATTTGGAGGAAAGAAATTCTAGTGGCCCTGGGTTTCTAGTTTTCATGTGTTGTTGTCTTCAGACCCATTAATTACTAACTTCTTACTAAAAATTTAAGCTTAACTTGATCCTTTCCCAGAATGAATCCAGGGGAACTTGGGGCTGTTCTCATATTCTCCACCTCACCAAAGCAAACTGCTGGAAAAAGATTTCTGGTCTTTTTTTTTTTTTTTTTTTTTAAATAGGATTGCATGGAGGCATAGCTCTTGTTTCTCATACCTCTTCTTGCCTTCTTCCCTGACTCTATGGATATACGAGACTGGGAAATTTTCATGCCTTCAGCTTTCCTCAGGACACATTGGCATGGAGAATAGTGAGAGAGGAGGCTTCTGTAGAATGGCAGCATTGAGTTAGACCATGTGGTATTTTTCTTGGCAAAAAGCCATTTTGATCAATGAAGAGACGGCTTGTATCCATCCCTGAGATTTTCCCACCTATACATCTCTGTCTTCGCAGACTTCTGTGCCAGGGTAATGTACAGGGAGTTGCTCTGTTTCTTGGAGGAATTGCATGGGGTTCTCCTTGCAGGCAGAGAGCCTTGTTCCCCTGTACAAAATGCAGAGACTCACACATCAAAATGCACACAGGCACTCATGCAAGCAGGGCTGGGAGAACAGCTAAACCATGGCAGGATCACTCACGGCAGTTTTAGCCCCAAGGGACACTTCTGGGCACCTCCACTTTCTCCTGCTTGACACAGCCAGGTCCAAAGTACACAGGTACAAAGTTTGGTAAGTGGGGTACGTGGCTGCAAAGGTGAGATATTTGCAGAACTATGAATTGCCTTTTTTATTTTTTTTTCCTGGGCAAAAATATTGTCACTTTTTTTTTCTTTTTTTCCTTTTTTCTTTTTTTTTTTCTCATCAATTTAATTAGATACAATTTGTCTCTGCTTTTCTCTGCAGCATTTGTTTACTTTCTCATCAGGACCGACACAGGCCAATTAGTGCAGTGTAATTGTTTAACCTAGTCAGTGCGCTGCACTGGGAAGAGGGGTGCGCTGGCTGTGAGGGAGGCAGGGATGAAGGAGCAGTGAGGGGCCATGGTGTGGTGCAAGGGCCTTCCAGAAGTGTGCCTGGCTCTGGCAGCCCCAATTCCTCATTCTCTGTCATCACTATCGCGGTACCATCAATTCCCAGAGCTAATTCTTCAACCGCGCTGCACCCAAAGCACTGCGCAGCATTATCTCCTTCCTAGGATGCCCCCTGAAAGCAAAATCTACTGCAACCATAGAAACCAGAGGACTTAAGTGATGTGTCATGTACACGTGCAGCCTCTGTTTGCAGTACCTTTGCCAAGAACACAATGTGAGAGCCTGTAAAGAGGTTTATTTCATTCTTTCATCCCATACCTCTTTAAAGATAGCGGGTATCAGCCACAAAATAAGCGATGAATACTTGCTTCCTTCTCCAACATTTCACGGGGCTTCCAGAGGAATGGTGCTCTTGCTGCGATGGGTGGAGATGCAGGCAGAGCAAGGGTGTCTGGACTGCTTTGGTAGAGAGCCCAGTGCCAAGTGTGGCTTCCTCAGAGAGGATGGTAAGTGGAAGAAAAGGCAGCGGGTGATATCAGTGCAGTGAAACACCTGAAGTTGCTTCAGCTCTGTTGATCGGCTTGCGTTTCGGTCAAATGCACGTAGACGTGCCATTCCTTGGAAGGAGTTGTGCATGTGCTTGGATAAACTATTCACTTTTTTTTCTTTCCTTCCCTTTACTGTGGAGAGCAGGGGAGGGAAAAAAGACCATTCAGGTGGTGGTCATCACAAACATACACCAGCCTTGCTTGCCAGAACTATCGCAGCTACAAAAGAAAGAGAGGTATTTTAAAATGAAAGAATAATCAAAGAGAGGAAGAAAATACCTTTCCCTTTTTTTTTTTTTTTTTTTCTTTTCCTTCTCTTTCTTTCATTCTTCTTTTAAATCAGACCGATGTTGTGATTAACTTGCATTCTGCAGCACAGTTGATGTGACAGTCAACCAAATTAATCCCATTATGCAAAACCCAGTTCACAAGTAGTTTTTTCTTTTTTCTTTCTTTTTTTTTTTTTTTTTTTGCAAAATTATGTCAATTTCCCCATAAATTGGAGAAACCATGTCAGTTTTCTGTATTGCACATAGACACTACACAGTGCTGTATGTCTATATTCCTTTAATGCAGAAAGATACAAATTTTAGCTCAGTGGCGCAAATTAAGATTCATAACTTTAATGCTGATGTTTCTGTTTACATGAGGCTTGTAGGAGAATTTCCATTAGTTTTGGCATTCATTTTCATTCCTGCATTTCATAACTACCAACTATGAAGAAAGCAAGGATAAAGAGCTTTAAAAAATAACCAACCAGCCACTTGAAGTAAAAATACTTAATTACTTTGATAATGGAAGCATGGCTTTCTCTCCCACTTGTTTTTTCCCCCCCTTCTTCCATTTTAAAGGAATTTGCTGCCTGCGGTAAACAAGCCTCCTCTGGGCTCCCCGTCGTGCACGTAGTGTCAGGCGGCTGGAGCAGGAGACGTTTCCACAACTGCTATCCTTTTAGCTGAATGTGGCCATGCAGTAGGTGGCCAAATCTGCTTGGCTTTCACCGTGATCTGTGAATTCCCTGCATCCAACCAACTTGTCAAATTAAAACCTTTCCTGCTCTGTGCTGAAGAACAGACGTGATATGGAAGCTTCTTGCACTCTAGCCCTTTGTCACCGGCACGCTGAGCTCCCAACATCTGCTCGCTGGACTCAGCTTTTGCACCTTGTTCATTTATAATGCAGAAAACCTCGGCTTCCTCTGCCCAGGATCTAATGCATCTCTGATTGAAAAAAAAGAAAACCAGAAAAAGGGATGTCAGATGGGGAGGGGCAGAGAAATCGAGGCTTTAATATCTACGTTAATCCCTGATTTGGGAATAGGTATATTTTTTTAATGGGGGGGTGGGGGATTGTACTTTTTTATCCCAGTAATGCTTCTTGTACAGTGAATTGTTTACTTTTTTTCCATGCTTTAGATTTATTAGACATGTGTCAAGTTGTCAGCCTCCTACCGCTTGCATTTGTGTCCACCTTGCAAACAGCAGGGAAAAATATTTTTTCCCTTCTCTCTCTCTCTTTCTCTCTCTCCCATGAATGTTCACTTCTTGGCAGCTCTGAAACAAATTTTGAACAGTTGCTGTTCCTATTGATAGCAGTAGTTTGATGTTAAAAAAAGGGGGTTTTATTTTCCCCCAAGTTTCTGACATATACTGTCATATCATCTCACATCCTACCCTGATGCATCAAAACTAAACCAAACCAAAACAACAACAACAACAACAAAAAAAGACGCAGAAAGAGGGGGAGGGCATAAACCAGCATGTTCACACAGCTCCTGAGCCACCGAAGAACACCCGCCCATCTGTTCACCATTTCAGTCCCTTTGTTCTATCTTTATTATACGTATTCCTCAATAAAATGAATTCCTGCTACTCTGACGACATTTCAGCACATGCCTCTTCGCCGGCGTTTGAAGTGTCTGTGTGGATCCCCGTGCTCCCCTCCCCGCACTTGCCACCGGCACTGAGCCGCGGCTCCGCTCGCCAAAGGAGCTGAGGTACGAAGCCTCCCAGACCAACAAGCAGCTCCTCACAGCTCAAACACCCAGCACAACTGGGGGCTTGGGGAGTACATGCCATGGGGGTCATCCTGCTGGCATGGGCCCATATGCCTGGAATCCCATGTTGTATATTTGCTGGTGGGTTGGTTTCGTCAGTAGCTCGGTGTCTCTCCAAGGGGCAGGGACCTCTGGGCAGGTATTAGCTATTTCTTTCCACCTCAGGGAATGAATGCATAGATTTGATATTTTTGCCCGTTTTATAAACTGTCTAAAGATGTCTACCCTCACACTCCAAAATTCACGTATCTGCTTATCTAACCTTCAGGCAGCCAAATTTTAGCCACAGCTATCTCAAGCTGTTAGCACTTCCTTCCCTTTCCTGACTCATATCCTTCCAGTCCAGCCACGCACCTTCACAGACTGTAAAAAGCCCTGTTGTGATCCTAGCTCCGCACCTGGCTATCTGACTGCCTTTGCCTCCTGTCATGGAACGGTATTTCTAGAAACAGATTGTCTCATGACAGAGGATCGGGAATGGCACGGGGATGTCATTTTGCAAGTTAACCTCCTCCCAGGTGCATCCTGGTGTGGAGAAACACGAACTGGGTGAAATGGGGTACCCAAATCCACTTTGCTTTGGTGCATGTAACAGCGGGAAGAGAATTCAAGGCATTAAATGTCAGACAGCACAGGGATGCTTTGCACTGTGCGTGTCCCCAGAGCGGTGCAAACCGCAGGGCAAATGGAAATTACTCTGATCCAAACACTTCCACACCTGGCATTTCATTACAGTGCAGATATGCAGCTCCAGAGGCAAGGGTAGTGCTTCCCTTCCATCCAGAAGCACTTTGCACCCTCTGCATAATGTCTTGCAGCGGTGGCAGCTGTCTGGGGGTAGAGAGGACATGCCCATTTGTTTAGCTACAATTAACATTCATCTGCTGTAATGATTCATCGGGCGATAAAGCAATGATGAAATGTAACTTTCAGGCTCATCAGAATACATCACCTCCTCTGCGGCAAGTCAGAAATTCCTGCCACAGGAGAATCCGCCAGTGGTGGCTTTCTCCATCCCCAGAGGCACATTCCTCCCCTTCCCAAATGCAAAAGCCTGGAAATGCCATTGCTGTGCTGACAGAAGGATTCATGCAGCATCTCTGTTTTCACTGCAGCTGAATTCGCTCCTGCTGTAGGTTCAGCCTGTGTGGAATATTATGAACATCTCCACATGTACATTACACCCCAACTCATTGGCTGCTATTTGCTCTGGAGACTAAACATTCGATCTGCCAGCAATCACATTATCGTGCCAGCCAAAATGCAAACCTGAACCATATGGGCAGAAGAGGGACCCATTGCTTCCACACTGCTGTCTCTATTCTTATCCCTCCAGTTCCCCGATGTTGAAACAGACCATCTATTTCCACACGATATTATGGAGCAGAGTAAGAAAGGAGCTATTTGAGAAAATTACTCTGTTTATTAAAAAATAAAAAGTCTCTGTGAAAAATGTTTACCCAGTGTTTACCCATCAAACATAAGGTTTCATGCACAGACACAAAAAAAATGCAATAAAATAAATAGAAGACATTTAGAAATCTGTGCTGCAGATTTTGCCAAAAATGGAGCAACAGAAGCTCACCCTGCCTGAGGGAATGACTGACTGGCTGAGGATACATCCCATCAGAGCAAGCTGAGCTTAGGGCAAGCAACAGGGCAGACAAAGGAAAAGGTAAAGTATCCATTAGAGAGGAGAAAATACAGTTTCATTAAACTTGAGCTCATATCACTTAAATTTGCTGTTGGACCTCAAAGGCAGCGGCTGCAGCTCCTGGTGCACTTTTGCACTCACTGCTGGATATTCTGTTGTGCTGAAAGGTGACACGAAGCCAAGTCCATGTTTATGTCATTTGTGTTCATAGGTAGTGTTCATAGTTAGCTGGACAAAGTACTGTGTCGTAGCGTGCCGTGCTGGGCGGTAGCATGGCACAGCCCTCCCTAACTGCTAGGAAGCTGCTGGGGGAAATGTGGGCTCGCTGATGAATGGTACAGGGCCCTGCTAACAAAGGACATGCAAAATGCCAAGGTGCTCAATGCCTTCTTCATCTCAGTCTTTGCCAGAAAGGTCAGGAGCAAGGAAGACTTACCCTCAGAGGAGGATAGGGGACATTTAAAGAGTCTGGACAGACACAAGTCCATGGGCCCTGATGGGATGCACACAAAACCTGGCTGATATCATTGAGAGGCCACTCTTTATTATTTTGGAAATGTCATGGCAATTGGAGGTGGTACGTGGCCACTGGAAGAAAGCACATGGCACTCCTGTCTTCAAGAAGGGCAAGGAGGAAGATCCAAGCAACTACAGGCAAGCCAACCTCCCCTCAGTCTCTGGGAAGCTGATAGAGCAAATAATTCTAAGAACCTTTTCCAGACACCTGAAAGATAGAAGGGTGATCAGGAGAAGTCAGCAGCTTTATCAAAGGTTGGTCTCACCAACAATGAGATGACTGGCTTGGTGGATGAGGGAAGAGCAGTGGAGCCCCATGGAAGTATGAGCTAGATAAATGGGACAGTGAGGTGGACTGAAAACTGCCTGAACTGCCAGGCTTGAGGAGGATGTGATTAACAGCATTAAGTTCATCTCAAGGGATGTCACTAGTAGCGAATCCCAAAGGCCAATACTGGGGCCAACAGTGTTTTTTTCTCTTATCTACCTGGGTAATGGGACAGAGTGCACCCTTAGCAAATTCACAGATGATATGTAACTGGTAGGAATGGCTGATACCCCAGAAGGTCACCCTGCCATTCAGAGGGACATTGACAGGCTGGAGAAATGGGCTGACAGGACCCTTATGAAGTTCAACAAAGTCCTCCACTAGGGAGGAACAACCCCATGCAAAAACACGCAGTGGGGTTTGGCCTTCCTGAAAGCAGCCTTGCAGAAAAAGGCCAAGGGGTCCAGGTGATCAACTAGACTACATCTAGGTCTAGGATGTGAGGAGAATATAATCTAGGAGACTCTAATCTAGGGTGTGAGGAGAAGATGAGAACTAGGACTGTGCAGGCCCGAAAGAACAGGAGGCTCAGGGGTCTTAATCGATTCATCTAAATACTAGATGTGGGGATTAAAGAGGACACAGCCAGGCTCGTCTCAGTGGCACCAAGCAATGGGGAAACAGGCAATGGGACAAAAAGAAATACAGAAAACTCAACTTAAACATGAGAAAATCCTTTTTTTTACTATGAGGGTGACTGAGTGCTAGCACAGGTTACCCAGCTTGTTGTGGAGTCTCAATTCCTGGAGTTATTCAAAACTTGTCTATTCGCCACCTGCTGCAGCTGACTGTGCTTGAACAGTCTAGATGCCCTCCAGAGGTGTCCTCCAGCCTGAGCTGTTCTGGGGTTCCGTAATCTGCAAATCACTCCAACTTTTCATGAACACAGAAAACATAAATCTCTATCACATATGAGATTGATCTAGGTCAGCACCTGGTAGAAGCTTTTAGCAAATTGTCTGAAAACTAAGTATTTATTGTGCATACAGAGTAGAGGACTTCAGTGTTGCCATCCAGACTTTCTGGTCTTCTTAAATCTTCAGGGGAAGCTGAACCTTAAAACCCTCCATGAATCGAGGCCTAGGACTATGATGAATACTTCACCAAAGCTTCAGACTGTGCATTGACTTCTTTTGGCTTTGGATCCAGCAGTCTTTTAATTATGATTTCCTGTGGAAAAGAAAAAAAAAAAAATGCTGGAGGAGAGTCGTAATCTTTCTGTTTAAAATAGGTAAAAATTAATGCCAATCAGGAAATACAGATGTGTGCACCCACACAGAGACAAGCTCTTTCTCTGAACACAGCGCTTAAATTACTTGTAGCGGTATTTGAAAAACAAGTGAGACATATCTCAGACTCAGGAGATATGCTTGAAACCAGGAAAAATTGATTTTTTTTTTTCATATTCACTGCCAGATATTGCACAGTTACATGGCTATATGCAGATAGAAGACAATGTGCATCTTATCATGCCAGTGATAGATTCCACACTGGCTTTAAAGGAATAAATCATTAATTTAAATCATAGATTTTCTGTTTACAACATAAGACTTAAAAAATACTTGACTACCAGCTCAGCAGAAAGCAAAATAAAAGGCCTTTTAATGCATAGGCCAATCTGATAAATGTTTCTATGCATGTATAGGCATGATTTTAGTCTGTTTAATATTGTTTGCTTGCTTTATTTATTATTATTATTTAAATAAGTAGTATTGTCAGTGGCACATTGTAGACAAATGCAGAAGATTTTAAGAGAAACTGAAAGACAAACAACATTTCTCCCTCTTTTATCTACATGTAATGACATATTTTGAAGCTCTGGTGAGCAGGAAATGGGATTCCAGCTGGTGCCAGCTGCCACTGAGGTTCTGTACAGTAATGCTGTTCAGCACCTGCAGAGCCTTAATCCTGATACAGGAGACCCCAAAATGATAATTATTATAATAACAATAATTAATCGTCTCCTTATTGTGGACCCCAAATTCTGCCAACATTGTTTACAGAGTCTGTCACTCCTTGACGGGAAAAAAAGAACTTTCTGAGATTGAGCTGTCCCAAAATGTCCACATCCTAACACAGTGGAAACTTGGTCAGATACTCATCCCAGAGTATCACATTATTACTGTGGAAGTAATAATGAAAATATGTAGCAATAAAGACTAGCGTGGATGCTTTCTCAGAAGCAGGCAGGGACAACATTACTAAGCCCTAGAACAAATCCTGTGGTGAGGAGTTTCAAAGCTGAACTGTGGGTCTGGATTGAAAAATGGGGAGTATTTGTAGAGCAGTATTTTAAAAGCAAACAAGTCTATGTGTCTTTGCATTCAGATCAGACCAAAAACCCGAGGAACGGGTTCAGAGTAAAATTTGATCAGATGTTTTTTCTCATGAAAACACAAAACAAAAACAAAACAAAAAATGGAGTTTAATCTGAGGTCCAAGGCTTGGACCTTCTTTATAATTTTAATTAAAACTAATCTGTTTGCATCCTCCTACATGTTTATTTCATTGCCAGGATCTGACTGGGAACATTAGACTAAGTGAATCAGACTGCTTGGTGATTATCCAGCTGGAATATTGTATTTCTCTCTTGCTGCCATCTCTGTAGTTTAGTGGTCTTAAGATGAGGCATGTGGTCTCTCACAGGGTCCACAGAAAGGACATTTTGAGAATGAGGCAGGGGCAAGGTAATAGAAGATGATACTCCTGAAATATTCTTCCTCTTCAGAAGCAGTCCAAAAGAGTGAATAAAATGAGTAATCACTGTTCTGGCTAAACAATTTTCTAGCATTTGATTGATGTTTAGATTCACAGAGCTGGGAAAGACGGGTAAACAAGTCAGTTCCCTGACTCATGATATGATGCCTCAGAGACATCATATCAAGTACTAATGATTAAGTTAATTTAGTAAATATAATCAAAAAGTCCACCTTTGTCTATTACTAGCAATTCTATTATTCATTAGCTCTTTACCTCTCACAGTTATGAAACACTGCTTTTTTTTTTTTTTTTTTTTTTTAATATTAACTAAAACAAGGGTTAGGAAGAACCAAAGCACAGGACCACCCATGATGAAATGCCTTGAAGACTTCCTCCAGATGAATTCTAGCAACTAAGCAAACTTCTGATAGCTTCCGTTTCAGAGTCATTTGTGAGAAATGAGAAAACACCTGGTGATCAAAGTTAACTGGCTGAACAACTGTTCAGAAGAACAAAAGAACACAAAAATTTTCCCTACCCCAGATTTTGCCTCTGTTTCAATTCAGTTGTTGAAAGGAAAGGAGAGCAGCATTTATTTCCAGGTCAGCTAAAGAGAACTCTGGGACTCTCTGCTGTGACTGGGCTGTTCCCACATCACTTTCCACTTAATTTTTCCATCGTTTAAATACCACTTAAGCAAATATTCTGGACAATTGCTTCATACCCTAGACCATTCCAAAATAAACAAATAAATAATGAAAAGCAAGAACAAAAGGTGTATGAACACAGTCAAAATAAATTAGCTAACTATTTTATTATTTGACTAATATTCTACGACTTTAATTAATTATCATTATTTTGGGAGGAAGGAAGGAGTATTTTCTTAGCCTTTCTGATTAAAAGCCTTTGCAGAGAACACACAGATATGCTGCTGCTCAGAATCTTTCTGATGTCAGAACCTAAGAAAAATCCTCCATTGCCTTGAAGCTGTCTGAATCTGGTCAGAAATACCCACGTGTGGGCATTTGTGGCAACTGAGAGATGGTCGCACAGGGTCTCAAACTGCTGAAGAAGGCAGACCAGATCTGTCTGAGGGATCATTTAGGTGAACATAGCTAGATAAAAAGAATATTAATATATACAGGAGATGATTTTATACAGAGTTTGCATCAACTTTATTGTTTGGATTCTTCTTTTATTTATAGGCAGATTCAAATGGAAGTATTGCCTAGCTTGAAACAGGAGACTTAGTAAATACATCCCTCAACATTTTCATTCTTAATGTATCAGTAGCTTTTCAGTTCATTACCGTGTTATTAGTCAGTCTTCATAAAAGAGCTATGCATCTTTATTAAAAATGGAAGTTCACATCATTTTATGTTCCCATAAAAATGGGTGGTGGTAGCTTTGATTAATTTCTTCACGTACAGTGAACTTTACAGCAAATTGGACAGTGTAATTCAATTCCTATTTCTCTGGATTTTTTTTTGTTGGTAGAAAATTGATATAATTCATATGTAATCGTATTGCCTTTGCAAGAGATATTTAAGAAATAATATCCTGAGGTAATGATTGCATGGCTTAATTATTAATACCATACTTTCAGGCACGACATTGTGCACTCCTTTTATCAAGCTTGGCTCCTATCAAAAAATATTTCCTCTATCCATGGCTTGTTACATGCGGGAAAGTGTATCCGAATTGTACACATGGGTGTAAGTGTGCATGGAGACAGAATGTCTGATATTAGCCCATTTTTTCTTCAGGGTAAGTTCTAATTTTGAAAAAGGTTGGTGGCTAAAACATAAAAAGAAAGCCAGTTCAGTAACAGAGCAGAAATTTATGCACGGATTTCAAGCAAGTTAGGAGGGCAATTTTGAAACTCTTTTAGTTGGAAATAGGGATTTGCTGGGTTAGTTTAATTTCTGAATCCCTAAGGAAGCTTAGCTAACCTCAAATGGACCACAGTAGGAAATCCAAGAGGACAGCCCAGCATCATTGGGAGATCTAGAAGCTCCAGTGCTCCCTTAGGCTATGAGAGGTCTGCTTAGGACTTTTTATAATCAGATTATCCCAGTCTGCTGGGTAATCTTTAGAGATGTTGGGAACTGACTGTTCCTGTATTTACAGTCCTGCCTTGAGGGATGGAAGAAAACTCTCGGTCTAATCAAAGACAATGCAATATATCATTATTTCTCTGTTGTTTTATGTTTAAGTCTCTTGGTATTGAAAATTGCTTTCCTCTACTTCCTCTCTTATTTTACCTTTCTGTGATTGCTTCGTAAGGCCTTCCCACTGAAATGAGAGAAACTTTAAACAGTAGCAGCCACACACAGAGTGTGTGTTTGAAGATGATGTTCATAAGCGATATTTTGCCATCATCGCTTTTTGTCTGATTGTTGAGGCAAATTCCTCCAACCAAGTATCCTTTGAAAAAATGTGGACTATATTTACAATTGTTTTTGAAGATGAAGGCTTTCCCAGCATAATTTGACAATTTTCTGATCATATTAACCACCACAATGAGACCCTTTCCACATACAGACTACAGAAAATCCGTTAAACATATTTACCAAAGTTCAAGTTATAGAAAGAAGTAACTCTGCAGAGTACTAACAGACATACTTCATAAAATGAGTTGACGTAACAAAATCTGAGTACCTGGGCTATTTTTTAGTAGATATCATCTGTATGTAGAAGTCAATTCCAGGAGATCTTCTCAGGACATTTCCATTACTTATATTTCCATCAACTGATAAACGCATTTGAGAGAAGACATAATTTTGCAATGTTCTAAGTCTTGCCAGTGAACCAATGGGAGGAAAAAAAAAAAAAACACAAGAGAGAGAGAGAGAGAGAGAGAAAACACAGAAGAAACACTCTTAACCAGACCCAAAATGCTGTGTTAGAGGGCCAGTCTTAACACAGCACCGATCAAGCTCTGAGATCAAAACTAAATTAAGTAAATTACAAAAAAAAAAAAAAAAAAAAAAAAAAAAAGTGGGGGAGATAATTGCAAGCAGATAAAAGCTATTAGTATTACAGATCAGTATTGACAACTTTAAATGAACCTGGAAATCAATCAGGAAGTGGGGCATTCCTGGGAGGACAAATGTCATAGGTTTTGGGTGTGATCTAGTCCAGATGAGTCCATGGGATTTCTAATTTCTAAGCAAACTTTGGGGTAGGATCTGGCAGAACGTGTCACAGCAGTACTCGGTGGAAGGCTTACGTCCAGCCTTACAACCCTCTAGGGATGGGACACTTTCAATCCATACCCAGATAACCAAGGTAGAAGAAAACAAGAATTTTAATGCCTTGGAGTTCCCAGCAGGCCAGTCCCATATGAGTATTTTTAATTTCAGCTGGACATTTGTGGAGCCTCTTCTCAGCAGCAATGCTCTGCATGTCTGAATAGCACAGAGCTGAATGCAGATGCAAAGAGATCTTCCATTAGTACCTCTGATTCACCTGGGCTTCAGATCACAGTAATTAAGGAGCTTATTGAGCTAACTAGAGAAAGTCATGAATAAATGATATGATTCAAAGAGATGCATTTATCATATTCATAGTAGCTTATCTTATTTACTTATTTCATATTCCACTTGAAAGTATTTTGATTTCAGATACATTTCTGTGTTCAGATATTAACTACTAACTGTAAAACTGAAACATGTTAGACCTAAGAAATAAAGAAATCTGTGCTCACCTTCAAAGTATTACTCTAGTACATTTTGCTGTTACATTCTGTTCTTCTGAGAAAGATCTCTATAAGGAGGAAAATGCCAGGCAATGTCCAGCGTATTGTATTTAAAGAAAGCACAACCATTTCTCCTGTGCATATTGGAACTTTACAGTTTGTGGTAATCTTTTATTATTTCAAGAGAGTAACTCCTGTTTTTTGCTCAAAAAGATTTTTCATTTGCCAGCATGTTATTCAAAATATTTGTAACAAGTATTTGTAACAAGGACAATCAAAGTCTTTATTGTCCATACACACCCTCCTGACAGCCCGCTTGTTCTTTCTAAAGACTTACTGATCTCTTAAAAGCAAAAATCATTCAGCTCAGCCCACGGACATCTGAGCTTTGCGAACTATTTACAAAGAATCTTTAAAAGGTATAGGAGAAAAGCTAACCAATTGTCAGACTTAAATTCACTGTGTAGGTCCCAAACCTCTACTGGAAAACATGAAGGAGGTTGGAAACCACAATGAGTTCAGATGTTTAAGTATAATTAAGGCCTTATTGCTTTCTTGCTTGTATCAGTGCAAGTTAAAAATAGCTCTCTTTAAGCCAGTCAGTGCTGTCACTCTGAGACAGATCAGCTTAGTTGTACCATCACAGCCTTACTCATAAATCACAGGTAAGTCTTTCCATGCCAGATGAGACAATGAGTTTGCCACATCCTGTATCTGGTGCCTAATACTAACCGATGGTCACTGCACTAGAAGAAAACCACTGTTAGTGCAACACTGCACAGAGAAAGACAAATTTCTTCCAGTTTCCTGTGGTAATCCTCTTATGCCAGAAGCAGAATATATGATTAACCTTTGATAAATATTTTTTCCTCACATATTTCCTAACTCTTCCACTCGTTGTGGCCCTGAATCAGCATGATACTTGAGCACATGAGCAGCCCACTTTAAATCAGCGGTGCTGCTCAGCTTCCTAATATTATGCATATGTAAGGTCTTTGCTGAATCAGTTTCTGAGTTGCTTTTAAATCCTGGTATAAAGCTGTTAGTAGAAACTCTCCATACATTGGCTCGGTATCATGTACGCACCATACAAGTACATTATAACAGAAGGATATGGGAACTTTCTTCTTGGCATGCCTTAATTTGCAATGAACCAAGATCACACAAAGCATAAGTTGTACTGACCATTTTACATGGGATGATGCATGTCAGCAAATTAATTGGGTGTTTCCACTTGAAAATCTACTTACATAGATTATACGTTCAGTTCTTGAGATCATTGTACTGATGTCGGTGCTGGTAAAAGCCTGCATACTTAGAAAAACACAAAATTACTGTAACAGGGCAGAGCACTGATCCTGAATTTTGCTGAGTAACAGTAATGAAATAAACATGTAAAAGCATATGATATGATATATTTATATCATCTATATGATATAATGGGCATTATATGCCCAGTTACATCAGATCAGGAGGAATTAAGTTCAGAGGGCTGTTTAGGCAGCACAGTATCTCCCTTGTGAGACCTATATAGGGAGAGCTCTTTAAAGTGCAATGCACTGAGCGACTTGCCTAATATGACAAAAGGCAAATAAATATGATTCATGTCAAGAGAGGTACAGCGCAGAGACAGATGAACTGGGAAAACAAGGTAGGACACGAAAAGACATCTTTAACTTGTACGTAGTGGACTGCTACAGTAATCTAGGAGGAAGAAAAAAAAAAGAGCATCTGTGAGAACTTCTTTGTTATTAACACTGTTTCAGAAACCGTTTTGAGAGTCCAGCTGTAAATTGGCTATAAGCACTTGCCAAATGCAAGGGGAGTGGTTTCCACTTTGGTCTTTGTGTTGTTGTTTCTGCACTGGCAACAGAATTGAATTCACAGCAGCAGGAAAACAAAGACAGCTCTGAGTTATACTGTAATTCACTGCTGGAGATTTATGAATATTATTTTCCTGTAAAATCCAGCATTTTTCGCTTTACTACTTGTAACCTGTAAGTGGCATAAAACTGTGTACCTAGCAGGATTTCCTATTGCAGTGATTGCCAAACACCAGTGTAAGAACTGCACTACATGCACATGTGGTTATACAGTATGCATAAATTGTGCCTTTATGTTTAACTTGTCTAATCAGCTCACCATATCAAAACTTAATAAGTAGCTGCTTCTCATTTAAAGGTCTAGTAAAACTGCAATTACTATGGCTGTAAGATGCCTTGTTTCAAAAAGAGCATTAAATAGTTTTATAGATATGGTTAGAAGCACTTGTGTAGTTGTTTTTATGAAAGTGAATGAGTTCATTAATAACAGGAGTCAGAGACAGAAATCTAAGTTGGGAGCTGGGAGAAGCATTGTGCCTTTGAATCCCTTCCTTATAGATTATCCTTATAGATTATCCTTAAAGTGTAAGCCATTTCTGCCCCCACTCAGAAAACCAGGCATGGGTAGACCAAGATAACACACCTGCAGGGGATGTTGTGCCAGCCACCCCTCCTCTGGGGGGGACTGAAGGTCTGATTATAATTTCTACCTGGTTTCCCACCAGAAAAAAAAAAAAAAAAAAAAAAAAAAAAAATTAATTGTCTTCAGTGAAGTTACTCTGAATGTAATTCTGTGAATCTGTAACTTCTTTACCAAAAAGGGTTGTGAGGTATTGGAACAGACTGCCCAGGGAAGTTGTTGAGTCACCATCCCTGGAGGCCTTTAGACATCTAAGTTTAGATGTAGAGCTTAGTGATATGGTTTAGTGGAGGACTTGTTAGTGTTAGGTCAGAGGTTGGACTTGATGATCTTGAGGTCTCTTCCAACCTAGAAATTCTGTGATTCTTTGATTCTGTAATTCAAAACCACAACCTGAAGCCTCTTTCACTCAGTGAGTCTGTATAAAGAAAAGAAGTCTTACAATACTCATGAACTAATGAGCTCTGCATCACACCTTGTGTGCTGAGGGACTGGCACTGCTCTTCAGCTGTGGTGACTGTGAACAATACACCCTGGCTCCATAGGCATTGGAGCATCTTTCCATTTGCTTCAGTGGGTTCTGGGTCCTGATCTCACAGAGACCAATCTTTCTTTTCCCTCCACAGCATTTGGAAAACAGGTACCCTGCCCAGCTGGGTTCCAGTCCCCGCGTTGCCTCCTCTTCTACAAACTCCTGAGGACAACCCAAAGCCAACAGTGAGACCAGAGCAGAGAACTTCCCATCTCCAATGTGGGCCAAAGGGAAGCGACCATTTTAGATATTGGTATCCTAAATTAGACTTCTCTATCTCTACAGACACTGTTGGCCAAATCTGTACATTTTTTAAGATGTATTTTTTGAAAAAGGAAATCTCAGATTTACTGTAAATGCAGACAAGAGAGGAAAGAGCAGATGGGCAATGTTTAAGTTACAAACCTAAGGGAAGCTTTTTCATACAAAACTCTTAAACTGCAGCTCTTAAAATAAAGAAAGATTTTCTGTTTTCCACAGTGACTCACTAAACCTTTATTTAGACAGTTGGTAAAAACACCACATCACATAATTCACTGTTTCTTTTTTTTTTTCTTCCTTCTCCCCCTCCCCCCTTTTGCTCAGCTGCAGTTTAGAACTATGATGTTTTTCCTTCTAAAGGAAGGCAGAAATCTACATTAATGCATTTTGCCTTTTTTTTTTTTTTTTTTTATTGGCAATCTAAATGTAGTTTGGAGTGGCTAATATTCCTATTCAGACCCACAGCACAGCACCCTCTGGTGCACATATTAAACAGGAGGATTGTTATGGGGATTTTGTTCAGTTTGTGGTAGACATTTTTCAGAGATGAGTTTTCATACTCGTTCAGAAATGTAAAACCCAAAAGCAGGACCCGAAACATAATGATTTGGAATAAATAGATCATCTTACCCTTCCAGCAACTCTTTCACCATGCTTCTTGCAGGAGCTCTAGCTATTTGCAGAGCTGGACAACTTCCTTTCCACATAACTGGTTCATGATGATTATTTGTCCCCAGAAAGGCTGCTAGTTGCACAGTAGCTGCCTTTTGCTCTCAGGCAACCTGCTGCTGGGTGATAATGAACAGCCTTGTTTCCCACCAAAGCCAGTGGCAACTGAGTGGCAACTGAAAACACTCAGATTTTGGGAGCAATGCTTAAAACCTGCGATGGATTTTCATGCAGTGGTGTAGAGTTTTCTCTGGGCCAATAGTTATAGACTCCATGGGATTTTGCTGGCTGATTGCTGCTAGTGTGATCCCAGGAGGTTTAAGCATCCCAGATTTATTGGGAAACAAGTCAAGGGTATAAGTACTTCACCACATACAGCATGTATATTACGCCTTTTCCCCTGTAGTAGAGGCAGCACTGCTACAGTGCGTAGCTTCGAGGTCTCAGCTAATGGTCTCTGGGCCTCTTTCCCACACAGCTGTGTGTTTTCTGCTGCTCCACATTTAGACCCAAATACTGCCACAGATGGTGGAGTCCAACAGCTGAAGACAAGAGGTGCACGTGAATGTCTAAGGAGATTGTGTGGCCTGTGGTCATCTGACAGTTTTGTACACTGACTGTTAAGCAATTGGATGAAGACTTCCAACAGCTCTGACAGGAGCCACATGGGCCTGATGGCATTTAGAAAATATAGGAAATACAGAAAAAAAGGAACTTAAAGGAATAGTTTAAGCAAGAGACAGTCTTACCTGAAGGAATACCAGCCTGATGGAGTGATTTATTAAAGCTTGAAATCTTTTTTAAACTAAATTTCACTAGGAAAATAGCAAATTTTCACTGGGTCCCATTTGGAAAAGCTGATAAGATTTCCCTGAAGCTTGATGTACCCTCTCTTCCTTGTGAAATGCCATGCTCATTTGCAGAAATCATCAAATAAAAAAGGTTCCATTTCTGGGTAGAACATGAATATTTGTGGTACTAACATCTGAGGTGGCCTTTCATTTTACTAGACCAAAAGCAAAGAACAGGAGGAATTGTGCCAGTCTAGTGGTTAAGAATCCTTACAGCTTCCAAACCACACAAGGCCTCATTTGTGTTGTTTGCATCTATTTTTTTGTTAGGGTTGCTCCAAAATAAATAAATAACTCTCTCCTGCAACAAAATAAATGAATAAATAAATAAATATCTCTGTCTCTTTCTTAAAAGTAGCATATCCAAGAGATGAGGCTTTTATGAACTACTGCATGTCACATCTCCCATTGGTTTATATTTCCCAAGATGCTTTGATATCATTCTCAGCATTTCGGAGAAGTTGCATGTAAAGACTACAGATAAGAAAAAGTGACATAAAGTCATATTGACCTGAATTGCTGACAAGCAGCAGGATAAGAAATCAGAATCCATTCAGTCTGTAGGTAACAAAATTCTCTCACATATGGATACCTCTTCTGTTTCTCTCCTTGATTACGTAAATTATCATTCATTTTACTTTTCAGTAGTTATTATTTTTGAAGATGACCTGCTCAGAATTGATGAAAGATCATGTTTTTGTTTTCTTTGACATACAGCCAATTTCTCCTAAAACTTCATCTCTCTTCCGAATGGCTCAGTCTTCATCTGGTCCTGTGCAGCCAGGCCCTCCTGCCCACTCTCACACTTTTCCCCTGGCCTCGGTGGGTAGCCTCACAGAGTGAGTTTGAAGAAGGACGGCTGAGACTGATGGGGAGTTAGGAAACATTTAATCTTTATGTAGCTGAAAAATAAATGAGCAGCAGTTTCTCATAGTTAATTAATAGCATATGCTTCGCAAAGTGAAGTGTGTCTTATAGTCGAGTCTCTGCTCATACTGGCTTTGCAGTGGTGTGACTCCAAATGACTTCTGTGGAGGCACTCCAGATTTTTCACAGGGAAAATAGACTCAGATCCAGTGAATGGAAATTAATGTTCATGTAAGGTGGTCCAGCTGACCATGCTGTTTTCATTCAAAGTACCTAAATGCTGAGTTCCCAGAACCAGTGCCCGAAAATGTGGAAGTGGGTTTGTTAAGTGTTTCTGGAGAAATTGGAATAAACCCAATATTTCCCTAAGAATATTTAGTCTTCTTTTCAGCACTGTGGGAGGTTTAGGCTGCTGCTTTGCACATTTTTTAAGTGCCTTTCCCTTTGAGACACCTAGGGCAAAGGCCTCAGGCACTGATATTATCTGTTTTCCTAAGAAAAGTTTTTTTCCATACCACATTAAAAAAAAAAAAAAAAAGAAAAAAAAAAGTGCTTCTGTGGATTGCTAGTGAATGCCATGGCCTGTGTTTGTGTGCCAAACTCCCACTGTCATCACCAGAGAGCTGCATATAGAGTAAGCCTAGCACATAAAATACAGATTCAGGAAAAGAATAAGTCATACAGGGCCTGTAACCATTCAGAAGATACCCAGCTACTCCAGTTGTGGTGGGCAAAACAGGAACTGGAATAAAGCAGATGGTGCAGACAAAGAGTCTACAAAACTGAAGGCTAAGAGAAGACATACATCTGCCTTCTCTGAGTTAATTTTCGTATATGCATACTTAATTATATAATTTATTTGTTTATTTATTTACTCCCATAGTGCTTCAGAAGTAGTGTGCAGGATCATTTTGCCAGTCACTGAAAAAAGTGACTAGAAAGGGCAAAACAGTGAAAAATGTTGTGCTTAACACTGCATGGTAAAAGTCATACAGTAGTTGAAGCTGCTTAGTGCAAAGTACATTTCCCAGGTATGACAGGCAGGTGTCAGGTTAAAAAATGAGAACTGTTTCTTGCACCACCCCAAGGGCTCTGATCTACCCTTACAAACAGTGAGTGCCTGTCCCTATGCTCACAACCTCACACACAAGTCCATAGCTGGGATTGCCATGCTGAACAATGAAGACCCATGGGAACATCTTGGTCCTTGTTGACTGCAGGTTTCATATTCACCACCTTCTACAAAGGAATGGGCTGGAAGGGCCCACAGGCTGACATGCCCATCATGCTGACATGCCTCCTTCCCTGTGCACAGTGCCACCTCTTTCTTTCTGAGTGGAGATTTCCAGGTTAGTGAAAGAGATGGTGCCTATATTTACTCATGTTCATTCCACTAATGCTGTAGGGAATATATTGACTTGTCTAGGGATCCTACCAGCTGTCTGAGGTTGCTATTGCCCCCATCTCCTAACCCACACATGCAGATTTCATGCCTTAGAGGTTTAGTGCCTTTCTGTATGACATACCACCTAAGAAACTTGTGGGTCTTCTGAGCAGACATCTGAGTTCCCAGAACTTGGATGGAGATCAGCTGTGGTTCAACTGAAATCTGGAAATCTTTGAGGGTTAGAGGGTCTTGGTTCCAAAGCCTTTTTTTTTTTTTTTTTTTAAGAAAAAAGTGACTTTTCAAGACGTGCTTAGCACACAAAAGCAGTTTGTCCATGGGATATTTTTTTTCCTCTAAGATCTGTTCACCTCTGAGCAGGTGTTATGAGCTGAGGCAAAAAAAAAAAAAGGGAGTCACAGCATCTGAAGAAAAGGACAAGAAAATGCTGCAGACTTTTCTGTTGGCTGGAGAGGTAGAGGTAGGAATATTGAGCAACACCACATCAAAAACAAAGCAAATCAAAACAAAAATGATGGGAAAAAAAAAAGGCACTTCAAGTATAATATTGTCTATTTTACAATTGACCCTCTTTACTAACTGATTTCATGTTTCTTATTCCTTTCTTTGGACATTTATTAAGTTTCTCTCAGTGTTTATCTGTGTGATGACTTGCACTGGTTTTATCTGAGCATGAACTGATTTTGCTAAATCACTGCAAGCTGGATACTTTTACTGCAGTTTGTACCATTTTTATTTCTGTTTGCTCTAAATTAATTAGCACCAGTGTCAGGCTAGAGCAAAGCACATCATTCTTAAAGCACAGTAAGTGTCCGCTGGTTTAACTCGATCAGTACAAATCTGTATGCACCTGATATAACTGCAGCCACAGTGGGCTAGACCAAAATCCCAAATCAGGCACCTGGAGAAGGAGTATTGCTCACCCTGCCCGAGAGTATGTTTTTTTGAAGGAAGCAACCCCCTTTTATCCCACATCTCAAATATGCTGGATGTCTCAAAGTCCAGGTGGAGACCAATGACAAGTGGTGTCCTTCAGGGTTCTGTACTGGGACTGATGTTATTTAACATCTTTGTTGATTACGTGGACGGTGGAATTAAGGGCACCTTCAGCAAGTTTGCAGATGACACCAAGCCTGGTGGTATGGTCAACACACCGGAGAGAGGAGATGCCATCCAGAAGCACCTGGGCAGTCTTGAGAGATTGGTCTGTGCAAACCTCATGAAGTTCAATGAGGCCAAGTGCAAGGTCCTGCATCTGGACTGGGGCAATCTCAAACATGAATACAGGCTGGGTGACAAGTAGATACAAAGTAGCCCTGAGGAGAAGGACCGGGGGGTACTGGTGGATGAAAAATTGGACATGAGTTGGCAATGTGCGCTTGCAGCCCAGAAAGCCAATAATATCCTGGGCTGCGACAAAAGGAGGTCAAAGAAGTGATTCTTCCCATCTATTCTGCTCCCATGAGACCCTACCTGGAGTACTGCATTCAGCTCTGGGGCCCCCACCATAAGAAAGACATGGACCTCCTGGAGTGAGTCCAGAGGAGGGCCACAAAAATGATCAGGGGTCTGCAGCACCTATTCTACAAAGACAGAGTGAGAAAGTTGGTGCTGTTCAGCCTAAAGAGAAAAAAGCTCTGGGGAGACCTTATAGTGGCCTTCCAATACTTAAAGTGGGCCTACAAGAAAGATGGGAAACACTGTCAGAGAGTGCAGTGGTAGGACAAGAGTTAACGGTTAAAAGAGGGTAGTTTTAGACTAGATATGAGGAAGAGACTTTCAAGATGAGGGTGGTGAGGCACTGAAAGAGGTTGCCCAGAGCAGCTGTTAGCGCTCCATTCCTGGAAGTGCTCAAGGCCAGGCTGGATGGGGCTTTGATCAACCTGGTCTTGTGGGAGGTGTCCTGCCCATGGCAGAGTGGTTGGAACTGGATGTTTTTTGTTGTCCCTTCCAACCTAAACCATTCTGTGATTCTGTTGAGGGAGCTGTGTCATGCCTGTGGGCCTGCCACCACGTCATGCATGCCCTAACCTCCCAGGACCTGCAGCTGTGGGGGGCTGAGGAGTGCCAAGGTCACTGTTGGCCACTGAGGAACTTGGAACAACTGGGGGCAGCTATGCTGCTGAAATGGTGTTTTGAGATATCGGTTGACTGTCAGACAGCCACAGCATACTGCACAAACCCTTTCTCACTCCCTGGGCCTCTGAGCACAAGTCTTTGTGCTGCCAGGGCACACAGTGGGAGCCAGGAGGAAGAGGCTTGGTTGCAGTCAGCTGTTGGGTCACCATCACGCAAGGAGATAGATGGGGTGCATGAGAGTTTCCCTTCCTTTCAGCAAACAGGCAGCGCTGCCTCTGCTGTGCCAAGAGATATTCGTTTTACATTGCTGTGGCATAAACCTTCAAGATCCTCATGTGTTATGTCAGAAAAATGAACTTTATTCCATACTTCCAGCATCTAGCGACAGTATGAAGAGGGAGCGAGAGCAGAGTAGGAAGCTGCTATGATCTGATGAAAGAAAGCTGTCCTTTCCCAACCCTGCAGAGCCTTTGTGAGCTACTGGGGACTGCCACCTTCCTGGTGTCACTGCAGTGACCAGCAAGACAGGCTGTGCCTAGCCCAGGGGATGGTGGTACTGGGAAGTGGATTTCCTTCAGGGAAACCTGTCCCATGGTCAGGCTTCCTGCACCTCCACCATGGGACTGTCATGACACCTGGGTGTCAGCATCACTCTACGCTACAGCCTACACACCACCATCACCCCAGTTTTGGGAAGAGTGGCCCTGCCACATTGCTGTTGTCTCTAACCCAATGTTCATGCACCTGCACCTCCAGTTTGCCCAGGTACTGTGCTGGTGCTGCCTCATGCCTTGTTTCTTTTTTATTATGACTTTTTTTTTTTTCCTCAGATAACGCACTCACAACTCACAGGAAGAAAAGTAGAAGCTTTCCACAAAAATCTCAATAGCTCCAGCTGTTTATCCAACAACAGGATATGGATTTTAAACCTGCAATATATATATATATTGTAGTGACATAACTGTGAAGGGAAAAGCAGTTTACTCTCTCTGTTTTTTATTATATGTAATCTCAGCAGGCAATCAAAAGGTATTCACCCACCACGGGGACTAGAAAACAATATATCTGTGTTCTTATCAGACACAGGCATTAGCTCATGGGAGCCCAGGGGTTACCCCTCCCATAGCAGCACTCAGATTTGGCACAGATACTGCCTGTACAAACATGGACTTTGGGGCAGGTTACCCTTCCTACTCCTTAAAAAAAATGTTTTGCCTGGTCTCAGGGTCTTGGACAAAAGACTTTGCTCTGGGGCTTGATGATAGCCCATACACAGTCCCGTATTACAGCCCGTATTACTCTCTGCTCTCATGCAATGCAGCTTTGCTGGCCTTGCAACAACATGCTTGAAGGGGGCTTTTGCACAACATGCTTTGGTGTTTATTCTATTTTCCTTTTGAACCAAACACCTGCATTTTGGCCTTTTTATGTTTTAAAGGTATGCCTTCCCCTTTGAAATGGCTTGGTGGTATTGCCATGCCAAATTATTTCTGGTTGTACTGATAGGGAAATGCAGGGTCTCTTTATGGACAACCAAGGAAGTGTCTGCAGCTGGCCTCATTGAACAGCCATGTTTGACTTTCAAAGGGCTTCAGGACAAATGGTTTGACAATGTCAGGCTGTGAGCTCCATCTCAAGGGTAGCACTCAGGCTTGAGCCTAGCTATAGCCTTGGCTCCATGGGTTTTTGCCCATGCTCCTGTGCTCATGGGGAATGGGATGTTTGATGGAGGAGGTTAGACAGGTCTCTAGAGACCTCCTCTGCAGACAGATGTAACCCTGGTACACCAAGGTCAATTAGGCCCCCTGATAGATGCTCTCTGCACAGAGATGGGCACCAAGAGCCATCATAGGCACTTCACAGGTCCTGAGCACCATTGCTGGGAGTGGCTCACCTCCCTTTACCACTGGGAAATGGTGTCTGGACCAAGTCTTTGGCCTCCAAGTCAACATCCATCATTGCGGGACATCAAAGGATATGCGGATTCACAGATCAGCACTTTCATCGGGATGGCTTCATATCACTGGATTGTAACCTAGCCATAAAGCTGCAATCACTTCTTCAAACAATGCATTCATTGAGTGTATTTCAAAGACTGGCAGATCTGGCTGGCAGAATGGGGTCCCATATATGAATTACAGTCTTTACTTTTTTCTTCCAGAAGTTTTCAAGAGTGCTAGTGACAGAAGAGGAAGGGAGGGAGGCAAATTAAAAACTTTTTATACATTAGGAAGGTAAATGAAGCAAGTGAATGCAAAGACAAAGAGATGAAAGTCATATTTTATGCTAAGCATCATGCAATAGCTTCTTATTGGTGATAGGTGTACAAAATAAGACACCAGAAGCCAATGAAAGAAATGGTTGCTAATACTCTGTCTAGAAATCATAGTTAGCACTGTGACTTTCTTTTTTCCCCCCACTGATTAAATTATTTATATCAGAATACTTTTGTAATTTGAGTCTGTCAGATGGGAGCTCTTTTATATATAAATATATTTTCCCTTTCCTGCTTTCTAATTAGCAAGGTACAAAACAGAACAGTATTGTATTACACAGGCGGAAAAGTGACATTGTCTGGAGTGCATTGTTTTGTCCCGATTCCCAACAAGGAGCGTTGTGATACAGTGCTCTGAAAGCACAAACTCCCCTCCTCCCAGCAGCTAAAGAGTTAAAGAGATAGATCAAAGAGAAAAAACGAAAATATTCCTTTCAGTCTTTGAAACACTGTTGCCACCATGGAGAAGAGTAGTAGAAAATTAATAAGGTGGTGTTGGAGCAGATGCATGACCTGCAGTATAGTACAGAGGGCAAGAGTTCAAATATAAATAAATATGTATGGCTGTGCTATGTCTTATTAGATAAGAGTGCTGTCTCGTAAGCAGTTTAGGTGCAACGAAGTGGCATCTGTAGTACTTGCAAGATGAGGAGCTGTACCATAAACAAGCCGACTGATTAGGCTGGGGATTTTCTAAGAGGCCAGAGAGAGCTGGGAGTGAGACTCGCGTTTCATTTCTCTGGGATTAAGGTATGGGGAGCTGCGGGGGAGAGAGGGCAAGACTCCTTCAAGAATCCCAGCACGGTCATTGTCAACCGAGAGGCAAGGCTGCTGGGCTCATCATCAGAAAAATTTCCCCATGAACAAAAGTCCCATCTGTTCTTGTGACAAAGTTAAAACCCCATCCTGCAAGGGTTGTTACTGTCCTCAGCTTCCATTTCACAAGGTCAAAACCTCCAAAAAAAAGTACCGTAAGACAGCACAGAGGTTAGGAGATGCCTTTCAGACCCAGAGCTCAAGTGTTCCAAAGACAGCAGTCATCTGGGCCTGATGAGAGGCTGACAACTGGTGCAGACTCTAGTCTTTCCCCAGATTGTTTGAGGAAGTTCAGACCCTTTTGCGGCCAGAGCTATTTCCGATAAATCTGAGAAAAGTCATTTCACAGTCATTTCTATTTTAGAACAGTCATAGGCTAATTTGGAAGTTATATTAAAAATTATAGAGATTTTATCACAATTAAAGCTTCATGATTATCTAATTTTTTTCTGCCTGGTGGACTCACTTGGAAAAAGAAAGTAAGCATCATTTGAGATTGAACTGAGCAGATTAAAAGTACTCTTAAGAAAAAAAAAGTTTGACAGACAAAATATAGATTATCATTATTCATCACTCACAAATAAACTTCATCTCAGTTTTTTCCACTTGAGTTGAATTTCCCCACAATTTTTCAGCCAAATATTTCCCAAATAGTTCCAGTGACCCAAAACAAGCATTTTTCACAAGATAAATTTCTCTTTTACAGAGGTTCATTCATCCCAAGGTGCAATCCTGGAAAGCCATGGGCTAGGTTTGTCAAGTAATTTGGAAACAAATGTAGGCAAAAGATTGAGTCAGCTCCACACAAGCTACGACCCTTCCCACTGTGCCTCACTTTTGTAGTTTTATAGAGGGGGATTAGTGACATCAATAAGCCACAGAAGTAAAGCTCGCGTGGTTTGTACATGTCACCAGAACCCCTACAGAAAAACGCAGCTTTATAATATGTACAATTTCGGTTTAGTTTATTATTTATAATACCTGGGTACCAACAAAAAAGCTCAGACACTAATGCAAAGTTTTTAATTTCTTAGTGCGTTGACATCATTTACTGTCTTTCTCAATGTATTTTTATTTGTTTGATCTTCCATAAATTTTTCTCTTTGTTCTTCAGATGGAATAGCAAATCTAGTTCATTCTGAAGACACTCCACTGCTATAAAGTAGCTGAAACACCTTTAAAAATTTAGAGTTTTAAGTGTGATATCATGTCCCATGAGAATATTTGGATCATTACAGGACACCATATCACCTTGTTCCACAGAAATCAGAAAATACACTAATTTATTAGACTAACTCAGCTATCTGCATTATTTTAATGCAGACAATTTGTAGGAGTCAAGAAACTAAAAAAGTCTGTTCTTGTTCTCATTCAACATGTGAGCTTGACTTCACCAGCATTTTCAAGGCTTTCTTCCTTTCTAACGCCTCAATATTGAGGAACCTAGGTGGAAGCTTTTAATGCAGGTTTCTGGGCATGGATTAAGATTTCTAATTTAGGGGCAACTGGTTTCATTGAATTTGCATCTTTCTTTCACCTTTATCTTACTGATAGCTGGGCCCTTCAATGTTTCAAAGTGAGACCGGAGGCCATCACCATCATCTTTTCATAGGCCTGTGACAAGACCGGGCTCTGACCCTCCCAGGAAGACACAGTAGGTGGATGGGGGGGATTTGGGGTAGGGCACTTGGGGTCGGACACCCAGCAGCAGGTGCTGGCTGGGACTGAGATGGAGGAAAGGGCTCAGCCAGGGGAGGGCAAAGGGGCAAGGAGAACAGGGAGGGTGTAGGAGCCAAGGGCTGTTGTAGGGCCAGCATACGTCCACAGGGGACATCTCAGCAATAAAATGTGCTGTTTGACTGAGAGCAGGGATGTGAGCATTGCCCTCCCTCACCATGTGTGCCCAAAACCCACTCCAGCTCCTCAGCAAGGATGGATGCCATAGAAGACACACAGTCCTGCAGACCTGTTTGGAAAGGAGATGACCAGCTATGTAAATCTTAATGTAATCCTTGCAGTGACTGAGTGGGAGTGTCAAATGACCATAAGAAATTTAATGAAAATCAGAGAATGTTCAAAGATTCTAAAAAAATGATACTGTCATACCCTCCTCTCCTCTTCCTCCCTCCACACGCCCACACAAAACTGAAAGAAAGCAATGCAGTATCAGTGACCAACAGAATTATGGATGTGAAAAGATCCCAGAAAACTCTAAAAGGAGCAAGAAAAATCCTGAAAGAGTTGTGGAACCATTGCTGGAGACAGCTCACAGAACTGCAAGTATTAACAAAGAAAGATCAGAAGTGTTGACTAGACACTTTTGTTCTGTCTTTAAAAGGAAGCTGGAGGGTGTATCTATCCCATCTGACGTTTCTGCAGGAGCAGAACATTTTTCTCTGCAACAAAGGAAGATCTGAGGCAGCACCTGCTAAAATTAAGCTTTCCCAAAAACAGCTCTATTAATTTGCACCCAGGAGTTTTAAAGGAAGTGGCTAAGGAACTTTCTGAAACACCCTCATTAATAATTCACAGATGTCGGGAAAATGAGTTAATTCTTGAGTCTGAAGGTCAGCAAACACTGCTCTAAAGGGAAAAAAAATACTGCTAGGAAGCAGGGGGGGGGAGGTAATATAGAGAAGTGGAAAGCAGCAAGCCTGACAGTTCCAGATACAGGTTGGAAGCAGGCTTTTAGGGTTATTGTAACAAAAGATGTAGAGTCTAAGAATAGATCTATATCTTCGTATGAAACAAAGGCTTGCTATAATAGGTGCATAGTAGTGGCTGTGAGTACTTCAACAAGGTTTAAGAAGTGAGGTTTTATAATCTCAGATTATCAGGGGTGTGTCCCTTGCCGTGGGTGGCTGATCCTGAGGTGCCACTGCCCTGGGTTGTCCACATCCCCAGGGAGGGTGCAGTGCTCCAGCCCCATGGGGCCACGCTGAACAGGGCACCCATGGGGATGTCCTCAGCACCCCAAAGGCCTTGTCCACATGTTTGCACTGAGACTGGTGTCAGATCTGGGGTCAGCAGGATGTTTCCCTCTGGCTCAGGGAAGTGAACACCTTTACCCAAGTCCTGAGTGCTGTGGCAAGCCAAGCAGCTGCTGCCAGGTATCCCCAGCCAGCGCGCGGCTGGGGTTTATAATCCTCACTTTTGTTTTAGAGGATCCACTTTCTTGCAAATCTAAACGGCATTTTTATTTCCAGTTGTTACATGATTCTTATTATAGTTCAGCACTGACGTCAGCAATAAACAATAATAGGATTGTGAACTATTGCTCTTTCTAATAAAATTATGTTTCTTCTCTGCATTATAAATCTAATAGCTATTACATCAGTACCCATAAATATATATCATTGCTTACCTTTTTAATATATACAGGGCATTGCATGCCCCAACAGAAAATAATCAGATTTTTTTTATAAGTTAGCCACAGCCATTATTAGATCATGAATGCCTAATAAGTAGAAGTAGAAGATATAATTAATGGGCAGTTTTCATATCATTTTCTCCTTTCAAAGGGGGAGAAAGAGGTGGGTTTTACCTGCTTTCCTTTCCCCTCTAAAGCCGTGGCCTCTATTCTGTCCTCAGTGGTTCTCCACATTTTTTCCACTTTCCTGTTTGAGGCTAAAAAAAAATTAAACCCCTCTCCTCCCTGAGGAAGAGCCAAGGAAACAGCCCTTTCCTCCACCGTTTGGTGCTCAAACACATCCTTGAAGCCCCCATGGGCGAGTGTTCCCACTCCCTCCCACGCACCAGGGAAGCCCCTTGCCCTCTTCCCCATTTTTTTTGGTGTTGCCCCTCTCTCCTTCAGCAAGTGCCCATCCATGGTCCTTGGGGAGCAAGAGCCCAAAGCTTTAAGGACGGGGCTCTTGTCCCAAGTGGGGTGGTGGTGGCGGTGCCGTGTCCCCATCCATCCTGGTGGCACCCCTGGGGAGCCCCCGGAGCCTTTCCAGAGTAGATGCACCCGGCAGCACCCCAGGGCAGCGCGACACGAGCATGGCTGTGATCTATGGAGGCGCGTGTGAGATCTGTATAAATAAGGCAGATCCCCCCCTCCGCCCCCCTCCTCCTCCTCCTCCTCCTCTCCTCTCTCTCAGCGCTGATTAATGTGTTGAATGAAACCTTTAAATGTTTGATTTCAAAGCAGAGGGATTTTTTTTCCCCCTTCTTTCCGCCTATCTGTAAAGAAGGGAAGAAAAAAAAAAAAAAACGTGATCATGTGGGAAATGTTGATTTTAATGGAAAAATTGCATTGTGCCGACTTTCATAGAGTAGAAAATCCACAGAGTGAGACTTCAGGCTTGGCACCTGCTCCAGAACCTTCCTGATGAAGCAAAGGTTGTCTTCATTAAGAGCATTAATATTCATGCAGCATGGTAATTTTGACACAGAAAAGGTCTCTGTAACCTTTTCTTGTGTGAGAATTTTTTACTTCTCAAGGAAATTACAGTCCAGCAATGACTTAATTAATGCTGGGTTTCTTCGGCGGATTTTGAAGAGCTGTCAGTTTGGGCTTGCGGTAGCTGTCAAGCAGGGAGAAGGCTCTGGCTAGGTAGATTGAAGGGAGGGAGGGGAGACACCCAGCCCCAGCACCGATCCTGCAGCCAGGGTGGAGTAATGGGGGAAGCACGGGGGACACACACACACCTCCCACATTCGTTTTAATTTAGCAACCTGCTCTCCCCAGCGCTGGGTCATTTATTATTGGTATAAAGGACACAGCTTGAATTAATCCTCCATTTCTCACTCGGCTTATTTGTTATTTTTATTGTTATTACGACTATTTTATAATTCTCATTTTGCTCTCCCCTTCCTCCAGCAGTGCCCATCCGCCGGCGTGGGAGCGTGCCGGAGGCGCCCGCCTGGAACGGTGCACAGCCCCGGCTGCGAGCGTGGGGAGGAAGGAGAGGAGCATCCTCCTGCTTTTAACAAAATATTTATGTATATGTATATACATACGTAATCAGATAAAAATACTCCAAAGAAATGCAATCTGCTGCCAGAAAGTAACGGCAGCAAGAGTTTTTTTTTTTTTTTTTTTTTTAATCAAAGTTTACATTCTTTTGCAGTGGTGTCAGTCATGTTTGCAGGCAGGGCACTCGGAGGATGGTAGTGAAGAAAGCAGCTTCTGATTTCTCCCTCTTTTTTGTTCGTTTTGATTTTTTGCGGTGTCTTTTGGAGGAGATCCTGTTAGGATCCCTCCTTTTCTGTCGCTGCTTTCTCTTTCTTTCTCCAGACAGCTCTGATATGTCCTGGCCACTGTCCTGGGGCTGCGGCTGCTCTCAGGGCTGTGTTTTCTGTCTCTGTCCCTCCGGACAGCTCACCCAGGAGCTGCACCACCTCCTCCTCCTATCCGCTGCAGGCCAGCAAGGAAACCCAGCAGCAAGGAGTTAAAGGTGAATTTAACCAGCTAACACTTGAGACTCAAATCCCTCCTAGATGGCTTTGAAGAGAAGTTTTGTTCTTCTATCAAATATGTTCATGTAATCTGGGTTTTCTTTGGTAACAGGATTTAAAGCATGCTTCTTCCACCTGCAAGTGAATGTCCTCTGATCCCGAGATGAGCCTCCCCCCACCTTCAAAATTTGGAAGTCTAAAGACCCTCCCTCCCAGTGCCAGGAAATACAAGAGATTTTTGATTTCTCCCTAATCTAAACGAGGCAGCAGTGTTACCAGCACCTTGTTTAAATGCTAGAATGCAGAAGGCTAAAATGAACGTTTAAATTATGTCCTTGAGGTATAAACATTTAGAACATTTTAAGAAGGGAGACAGCATAAGACATTCATTTCAGCCAGTGGTAGCCCTTCAGCCTCTATTTGTTGTACTGCCAGAATTGAAACCCCAATAATGTTACTGATCCAAGTTCCTGGTTCACATGTTGATGTCTTGAAGTTCAAAGAAAAGCTGCAAAGTCAATCAAACTGTGGCTAATGGCACAAAGATGCGCTGAATGACACAAGTAACAAAACTGAAGGACATTCTACTGAAAAGCATACGTTATAATATATGTGTATAAATATACATATATTTTTAAGTAACCTGTGCATTGTCTTCCATCCATTTTATCTGTTTGTTTTTTTTTTTTTTAGCCATTTCCCATTTAGTGTGCACATGATTCACTGGACTTCAAACCAGGGTACCTATGAAATGGATAGCTGGAAAACAAAACAAAATAAAACAAAGCCACACAAAGAAGGAGACCGAGAAAAGGAAAGGTCTCATGTGCCCTCTGGCCACCTAGACATGCAGAATCCCTAAGGGGATTTCCACCAGCATGGGACAATTTCTAGAGGACAACAACAATGAAGAAGCCCAAGAGTCATCACACAGAACGCTTCATTCCTATGGGACACACTGTGGAGTACATCACAGACACCCGTTTTGGAACCTCTTCAAAAGGATTAATTTATGTCTTCACTGCTAAAAAGGGAGATCATAGTGAAATGTAACTGCTTCAGGCAAGGAAATTGGGTTTGTCGGAGGGCGGGTGAGGTGATCAGGCGCTGGAGCACCACTGGGGCACTGGGAGGCTCCAGGTGCTGTTGCAGGTTTGTTCTACCAGGCACCGACTGCCTCACTTCCCCCTGCCTTCCTGGTGCTCCCCGGAAAGCCCCCAGAGGCAGATATGCTGCGGCTACACCTGGCTGACCTCCCTTCCTGCTACCTTACCTGGGACAAGCCACATGTGGGAGGGCTTCCACTGCCTTTTTTCCGATGTTGCTTTGCTGTTTAACACAGCACTAACTCACATTTCTTTACCTGCTGCTGCCCAGCTGTGTGATCTCATCATGCTGTAGTACAGGAGAAGGGGTGACTGCATCTGAGGGGACAAGGACCAACAACTGAAAATGCCTCCAATGAAAATCATACCCAGCAACATTTGGATACAGGACGAGCATGCTCTGAAATTAAAATTCGTCCCCAAAACCCGGGCACCTCCAGAAGAGCTGTTTTGCTACGAAGCAGTGATTTCAAGTGGTTTTCTTGGAGCGTGCTACTGTGCTCTTACCGTAATGAACTGTTCGGACTGGTGCAATACCCAGTGCTGCTTCACAAACCTCCTTCACTTGCCTTCCCCGCACTAGAGAAAAGAAATGAGAACATTTTCCTGACCAAAATTTGTTATTTTTTCAGGTACCAAAGCTGTGCCAGAGTAAAATGAGGTTTTATTTATGCACGCAGACTGGAAGGATTGCCGCAAAGGGAATTTTCTAGTCCAGGGGACAAATAATAGGAGTTGTATTTCTTATCATCACAGCAAATGAAATAAATACCTAATATTTCTTCTGCCTAACAAAGTAAGTAATTAGCAGTGCCATAGTCAGGGGAACGTGCGGGTAAATGGAGCAATAATTGGGGTGATACAACATTTGCCCACTTCTCAGATGAGGGATAAGGAGCAGGCCGGCAAGTGAACCCGCATTTTATTTACTGCTCCAGCACTGGTAATTAGACAGCTTGCCATAATGGATTAGCAGCAGCCAGTGACACCCGTTATCCCTGGCAGACAGAGCAGCGTGTGCTGCAGAAGAAGCTGTTAAAGGCCAAGAAATACAAGTGTGTAAAAGATAAGAATAGCAAGTGCCCTTCCCATGTCACGCTGACTGGGAGCTGAAAGCAAGCAAGAAAGCCAATCTTTAAATATGCCAGTTAATTTTAATGACATTGAGATTTTACTGACACGTCTGAAGTATTTTAAGTAATGTCAGAATTATCTTACTTGGGAGAAACCTGATTTTTTGATGATTTTTTTTTTCATGTATAAGCCTCCTTGCTGTTTTATGGGGAAGCCCTCTAGTTGCCCATTTTTAACACAACTAGCTCTGCAGAGATGTGCCCATTGCACCTTATACACCAGCAATGGGCCTGCTCCAAACCCACCAGGGATGCATCCTCCAGGCAGCCCTCACTACTTGCTCCATCACGGGTGGAAGAGGCCGCACTGGGGAGGACAGTGGGCTGGCCAGCAGCACCTCCAGGCTTCTTGGGGATGCCTGTGGTGGTGACCTGCCCCATCAGCACCCCCATCTCAAAACCTGAGGCCGGACTTTCAGGGATAAGCTTGGAGAGCCTCCCTCTCACCTGGCCAGCATGAGCATCACCATGGCAAGTGCAGGGCCCTGCATCATCCCCAGGAAATGTTTGCTTGGTTGACTGGTTGATGAGCTTCCAGCCAGGGGATAAATCTCCTCTCATCTCCATGTCTTTCTCTGGACTGAACACCAAGGTGGTACCAACCTCTCCTCCAGCCCACAAACACCCCCAGGCACGCACTGTGCTGTGCTCATCCCAGCTGTGGGGTGGCAAGGGCTAATTCAGCAAAAAGCAAAGCCAAACAGGTGCCTTGCTCCTCTGAGCTTGGGCATTCTCTCTTAGGATCTTCCCAAGACCAACAGCATCATCCTCTTTTTTTCCCCTGATGTTTCCTGCAGCACATCTTGCTCATCTTATCTTTCTGGCCCCTTCTGAGAGCTTTTGCTCCCCATTCTGCCTGCCTTCCCAGCTCTGCAGCCTGGGCAAAAGACTCCCCAGCCAGCCTGCCTCCCGCCCACCCCTATTCCCCACTGTCAGTCGCTGTATCCTGCTTAATGGCATTACAGCCATGAAATATGATTTTCTTCCAGTTGGGAATAGGAATTTTGCCATGTTTTGCTGAGCAGCACATTTAGTATAAATAATTCCTACTGTTCACAGGCTCCCACTTTTATGTGAAGGTTTATGTTGAGCCCACAGCAAAGAATTTTAGGGAAAGGCTATTCATTAAGACCCTGCCTTACTTGTCTGTCACCTCCAGAGATCCCCCACTGGCAGACGGGGTCGTGTAATGTCTTATTTATACCAAGCTTTCCAGTAATTAATTTTCTCCACACCATTTTAGCACACACCTGATTTTTTTTTTCCTCATTTCTCTATTTGTGGTGCTTTTTGATTTTTCTCCCCCACCCCAAGTTGCTTGTTCTGATGCTAGCATGAGACATCCAACCTTTTAAAGAAATCATTCATTTTTTTTAAAGGTTGAACATGTCACGCTAAGTCGGTGCACCTAATATTAAATCCCAGCTGTTTCTTTTCAAGTTCTTGAATGCTGGGCAACTTGCAGAGGAGCTTGTGAGATCTGTGACCCCGGCATGGGATACTGCTGAGGGGAAACTATTTTTGAAATGTGAGTATAAACTAATAGTGTTTGAGGTTGGCATACACTTTGCTATACAGTTACCAGTTTAAAGGATCAGAACTAGAGTCAAGGAGCACTGGAGTTGCCCCATTAGTCCCTGACAACCACAGAGATGTCTGAAATAAGGACTGAATCCTCTTACCTTGTGTTTCTCTGCCCCAAGTTGCAGGATCACCTAAGGAGTGCAGGAAGGAGCTACGATGGCCTTGCTGCTTGCTTGCCAGTTGCTCCACGGGAGCTGTTCAAGTTTACGCCAGGTAGTGGGGTGGTCTTCACCGGGCAGTTGTCTGAAGTCACCTGCAATGACAGGTAGAGAGGCTGAAGCCCCTTCTCCAGGATATCCTGTGAGGACTTTGAGGGCTTTAATCCCTGCCCTCAGACAGTGCCCATAGCCTCCTTGTCTCACAGCTTCTTGTTGCCTTCTTTTGGTAACCAGAGCAGAAAAGAGCTACCAGAGGACTTCACTGCTGGTGCTCGAGGTCCGTGGAAATGCAACCAACGCGATGTCTCCCCAGCACGCCTCTGCTCCCAGTCTCCCCACCAGCTCCAGCACCTCTGCACCTCTCACAGCCTTTTCCCACCCGCTTGGTAAGAGCAACAGCACAGAAGTGCAGGAGTCTGTACCTGGCGTGAGGAGTCCTTGTCACAAACAAACCATCACGTCTGAGGTCCTCTCCGCAAGGCTCGGTGCAGGCACCCACCGCCGTCCCGTCACTCAGGCGACGCAGCGACAAGCGGTTAATCAGCGCTCCCTAATCAGGGCGAGATGGATTCAAGTATCTGCGCTGCATCTTTTGCATATTCTATTTATTCAGCATCTGTTGCTTGATTTTGTGCGAGCACCACGGCTGCAAACACCGTTTTCGGTGCTGCTGCCTGCTGCTTCAGTCATTCCAGCCCCTGCCTTGGCTCCCAGCCCCAGCCCGAGTGGCTGGCCTTAGTGGCCAGCGCTGACCCAGGCTGTGGGGTGTCACATCCCCAGAGAGCTTTCCTGTGAGCTCAGGGGAAAAACGGAGCATCGCTGCTACCAAACATGGGTATGTGACACTGTTTTCAACACCAAAAAAACACCTAACTCATAGCACTTTTTAAGAAGCTGGAGAAAGATTGTGGCAGACTTAGGTGGCTGCATGAGTTAGAAGACAAATGAAGGGTTGAGGCAATAAGGGATGATGGAAGAGTGGTCAAAGCTCGCCCTAAGGAGACAAACAAAAGCACTAAGCGTATAGAAGTGAGACAAAAAGCAAAGGGAGGAGAGCTCTGGAAGTTGAGAAGAGGCAGCTTATAGGACAGGACATCCCGATGGATATGAGGAGCAGTGGGGGAAGCAGCCTCACCGCAAAAGTCAGGGTGCAAAGATGGGGAGGCAACTTCATGGTATAGAAGAAATGATGCCTGCCCATATGCAAGCATAATTTCAAAAAGTAGCTCATGTTTTTGGGTGCTGAGCTGAAGAGAGGATGGCCTAGGAGACCCCCAGGTAACCCCTCAGCTGCCTGGGCAGGGTTTTTGCAATGCCTTGCTGGGACCACTGCCATGCCACTGGGACCAGTCCCACAGACACGGTGCTGTGCCATCCCCACCTGGCCCACAGATGCTGTCAGTCTGACTTTTGTGGGCCTTTAACCTGGCTTGGCCTCAGGCATGGGCTGCCTTCATCTGCCCTGGGATGATTGATACGGGCCCCTTGGTGGCACCACTAACCGTGGGCAGTGCGGGCTGCTCGCGTTCCCCTGTGCGCATATGGAAGAGCTTCAGAGTGTCAAGTCCAATACTGGATGGCAGTATCAGCAAAGGTGTAATGAAATTCACTTTATTGCTCCTTGAATACATTAGATTTAAGCCTGTGCAGAAGAGGGCTCAAGTCTCTGGGCCATTATTTGGTTAAAAACTTGGAGAAGTAATTTTCCCGCTTGTGCTATTAAGCATGTGGTTTTCTTTATTTTGAGATCTCACTTTGCCTGGGTCTATGTACATCCATATATCTCACAACACATGTATGGAAACCATACACAATAACAAAATAGCCTTATGTACTGTTAAGGCTGGTTTTAAAATTTACAGGGTACAACCCTATTTTTTTTTTTTTGTTGAAAAGAATAATTTTAAAACAGTTCCATATAGTTAATGTAGTGTTTGGCCTTCCATTAAAAAGATACTATTAAACCAGTCGCAGAAACACTAGCAAGTGAGTAAATGTTTAAACCACAAATCTCTCTGAACTCCTATGGGAAGGAAGGGGGTGGGGGGCTCTACCAGTTCCAAAATGGCAAGATCATATATCAGAGGTGAATAATAATGTGCAAAAAATATGTTTCAAGGAATAACACAAACTAGGAGAGGTGGGAGAGAAAGGATTTTAAGGGATGAAAAAGCTTAATGCCAGGAAAGATGGAGATTGTGTAAGTGTAGGGGAGACTGGCTTGCTGGAGGAGTGGGAGGAGGGACAGAAGGAGAGAAATAGAAGTAAAAAATGGAAAGAAGAACAGAAAGAAAGAGACAAAAATAGAAGGAAAAAGAAAATGAAGGGGAAAAAGCAAGAAAGCAGGAAAAGTAGAGAGGGAAGAGAAGAGAAGAGAAGAGAAGAGAAGAGAAGAGAAGAGAAGAGAAGAGAAGAGAAGAGAAGAGAAGAGAAGAGAAGAGAAGAGAAGAGAAGAGAAGAGAAGAGAAGAGAAGAGAAGAGAAGAGAAGAGAAGAGAAGAGAAGAGAAGAGAAGAGAAGAGAAGAGAAGAGAAGAGAAGAGAAGAGAAAGAAAAGAAGAGAAGAGAAGAGAAGAGAAGAGAAAGAAAAGAAAAGAAAAGAAAAGAAAAGAAAAGAAAAGAAAAGAAAAGAAAAGAAAAGAAAAGAAAAGAAAAGAAAAGAAAAGAAAAGAAAAGAAAAGAAAAGAAAAGAAAAGAAAAGAAGAAAGAGAAAGGACAAGACAGTGAATGTGAGTGGGGAGCAGGGTGAAAACCACCCTGATGTGGCAATGCAGAGGCCTCGCGGACGCGGTGTGCTCACAGCAGGACTGTATTTTCCATACACGAGACAGTTAAAAATTTGAACATAAGGTAGCATTTCCTTTATCATATCCCATAAAAATAGCAATTTGCTAAAGCCCTTGTAGCACAGTATGGAAGGTGGTGTATTTTACTGATAATGTAGAGATGACAGATAGTCCTATACTAGGAGGTTTCAGTGGTGTCTTGCTGTATAGCATAATAAATTGTGAGGAGCAGAGACAGAGGACAGTGCAAGCACTGCTCCACCTCCAGTAGCCAAATAATTCAGCCCCGGCTCAGTAATTATGCTGTGTGAAAATATGGGATTAATTAGACTGGTACACTAACACACTGTAGTCTCATTAAAGGCTGAACAGCATTTTCATAGATACTGCCACTTGAGCAGGGCTGCTGCTAATGTGAAAAGACAAAGTCTCCTCTTTTCACACTCCTTGCTTATTATCTTACTTAAGGCCACTTAAGCAAACTTCCAGAGGCAGCCTGGCAGAAAGCCCTTTGTGGGATTTATTTTGTTATTTTACCTGTATGCCAGGGAGGCAGGGGGAAAAAACACAAGGAAATGCTAACATTAGCAATAACTGCAAATTCTCCCTTTGCACCAGCTGGATGTTTTTCTTTGCTTCCTTCTTCTTTCTTATTTTTTTCTCTCACTCTTTTGGGGCGGGAAGGAGGGGGATGAGGAGGAGGGACATCACAGAGAGGGAGAGATAGAGGTTGTCCCCCATGGTAAGCCCCAAGCATCGGATTTTCATGTCAGGGTCAGGCTTTGGCAGGGAAGTGCTCCCTGCTGTCAGGCTGACTGGGGGAGCACGAATTCAGCACCCACACCACAGCCAGACCAAGGAGACTGGTGTCTTTTGAACTGCAAGGTGATTAGCCAGCCAGGAGACGTAATTTATGCTGAACAGTTACTGCCTGAGAATCTTTTATCTGCGGGGGAAAAACCTCCTCCTGGTTACTCAGAGCCAGCAAAAAGGGCTCCGTCACCCAGCAAGTGCAAATGTTGCTGCACTTACAATTACAGCTTGGTGGCTTCTTAAAAATGGCTTGGAAGGAGAAAAAAAAAAAAAAAAAAGGAAAAAAATCTGACGTAGGACACCAGCACTTTGCAGACAATGAAAATCACCATCGTCAGGACGCGGCCCCTGGGAGACAGCAGGTTTTGGAAAGGAAGGGTGGCTGTAGTGCAGCTTCACTTACACGAGCAACTCCCTCCTGTGGCTTTGCCCCCACCTGGGGACATTTGGGGACCCCTCTGGTGCTGAGAGGAGCAGCTGGAGGGCGGTGGCATTGCCCTGCGGTGAGATGCTCACACGCTTCAGTGCTGGTGAGCGGCGGGGATAGAGCCCCAGGGGTGTTGGTGTACAGAGCGCGGCCTCTGAAATGAAGAGGTCTGCGCACAGACCTGCTTCCCCTGCTCCCAGGAGGGCTGATGGAGTAGGGAGAGGCTCTGCCACATATGCAGTGAGGAACCGGGGGGCCTGGGGGCGGGAGGAGAGACCAGGGCATCCTGATGGCAGCCAGCAACAGAGGCATCTGTGTAGAAAGACTGCAGGCTCGGAGATGCCTTTGAAACAGGCGACGGTAATATTCAAGCTGGAGAAAATAGCTGACGTTGAATAGACTGAAACCTGCTTTGTGGCTTAACAAAAGTGGGCAATAGAGAGAGGCTGACATGAAACAAGTCAGTTTGCAGCAGGCTCTAAGGTTAGCATCATTAGCAAAGGGGAAAAATGATTAGCAGTAAAAAGCAAGACATTAAAAAGAGATTTAAAAGGAGAGATAGAGGGAGCTAGGGGATGGGAGGGGTGCTATATTTGTACCTGAGGAAAATAAAAGAGATTCCTCACAGACACATTTGAATTCTCCCTGCTGCCTTTGCACACAGAAGTTTTATGAATATTTACCTTTCTCATGGCTTGGGGAAGTGTAAATTCTTTGGCATGGGCACTGAAACCTGAGAACAGTTTCTCCTGCCTTTATGCAGAGCATTCATAAGAAATCAGGAGCCAAGAGCATCCCAAATAGTGTCCCTCCTGCGGACAGGCACTTTCTCATTCACCTGCTGAGATGCAGGAAGACTGACACCCGGGGCTGCTGGAGCTCATTGGACTGGGCTGGGTTTGCCAGATACAGCTTTTGTTGGGTTAACCCGGTAGGACTCAGTAGTCGAGTCACAAAGCGATGTTAAGTAAGTTGTGTTTAGGTTCTTAGGTCTCAGGAGAGCATTTGAAAGTGTCACCCCTGAGTCACTTCAGGTGGCAGCTCAGGGGCTTTGTCCTGAGCTGGGAATGGGGCATAATCAAACAGGGCTTCTTTCTTTGCAATTATGGGGAGCTTTAGCAGCATTATCCTGGGGACAAGGAAAGGGAAATTTTGTTTCTGATACCAGGAGACTTTTTAACTGTGTCTTCTGGACTACAGGCATATTCAGGTTACAGCATCTTTACCAAAATCAGTGTAAAGGACCAGACTGGTGCTGGAGGGCTCATGCCACATGGCTGGTGACATGCGGAGATGCTCTCCAGAACTGGGCTTGGCTGTGCAGCAGTGCTGGAGCAGGCAAATACTCTCAAGATTTACTTGCACTTCCTCTGAGTTTCATGTGCATATCGGAGAAGCTATCTGCATTGGCTTAGGCAGGAAAGATCACACTTTTGAGCCATATAAACATTTATCCTTTCCCAGAGGATGGAAATGACAATTAGGTTCCCCTCTTGCACTCCTGAGGAGAACGCATCTTAGCGTTTGTCCCATGGTGAAAGAGTGGATTTGAGTTTGGTGGCCAGGGGAAGCCGGCAGCACCTATAAGGCTATCCATCATGTCTGGTGCACAGCCTTTAAATAGGGACTACAAGGTGACCCCAAATGCACTTCCACTGGTGACCTAAAACGGCATTTGTGTCCCAGTGTAACACCTCTGCCAATGCCAGCGAGGACTTCATTCAGCCTGTGAATGGCTCCTTCCCTAAAATAAAGACATCCACAGCCTGGCCTTGCCGGTTGCCCTCCAGGAGATGAAAATGTCGGCTCCCCAGCTGCCTTGGCTGGGGCTTGTCTCGCTTGCAGGCCCACAGTTCTGCTGGAGACACCTCAAATGCTTCTCGGCTGGAGAAGAGAGGAAAGCCAGGCCTTGTAGCTGTGTGTTGAGTGACATGCAGCAGAGCAAGCAGTCGGTGTGCTGTGACGGCCCCACAGACCTAACATGCCCGTCACACAACCTGCTCTCCCACCCAGCAGTCCCCGTCCCATCACCAGAGGGGCTTAGGGCAGCCGTGGGGCTGCTCCAAGCCACCACTCCTCCCGTCCACCTCCCTTCCTCCTGCTCTCCAGGCCAATGGGCCTGGCAGTGGTGTTGTCCCCAACCTGCCACATCAGGCTGGGTTTGCTATTTTTGGACGGGGAGGCCCAGAAGAAAAGAAGAGGGACGTGGCGGTAGTTCCTGGGGGAGGTCTCCCACCTGCTCAGCAGGAGTGCCTACCTCCATGGGAGCTCCCTCTTTCCAAACCAGAGCCCGTGAGGGGTTAAGTAGAGCCCCACAGGTCAAATCCCGTGTAACACTGGGTGCTGCCCTCTCATGAGTCACGGTGGCAGCCTGCTGTCATGGAGTTACGGTCACGGCGAGCTGTAACCGGCAGTGGGTCACACAACAAATGTGGCCGGCCAGGGCTGGTCTCTGCTCCCGCTCCTCTTCTGAGGGATTGCAGAGCCCTGTCCCTCCCAGCCGCCTAGCTCTGGTCTTTGTCTGTAAACTGAGAGGTGGAAGCGTGGTGCGCTAAATCCCGGTCCTATAAAAGCACTTACTTAAGCACACAGTTGTCTTTTATCTGCTGAACGAGCAAGTTGGCTCCAGTGTCACTACTTGTGGCCATAGCGTATGTGCCTGCTGAATTCCTGAATCTGGTCCTAATCCATCACACCGGCACGAGCCTTTGGAGACTACAAGTAAAATACTAATGGAAAGAAATATGGAAATGCAATTTTGATACACCGATGAAAGAAAATGAGTGCTGATTATGAGAGCTGTCAGCTCCATCCTTCTCTCATCTCGTGGTGTCTGTGTGAATAGAGAAATCAAATTAAAAATGCTTGAATGTGTGCAGGAGCTCAAAGGGGAACATACTGATCTGCAGATAAGGTCAGACATGGGCCCTCTGGTTTTTCAGCTGGGGAGGGACTTCAAATGTGTGTACATGAGGGAACGAGCATCTCCAACGCTGGCAAAAAAGGGGGCCCTCTCTTTGTTCTTACTCATGAGAGATACGTTTTAAAACTTAGATAACGAAGACCAGCTGCCACGGGCACCTATAGACAGCACACCCTGGGTGATCTGTCACCCCCAAATAGCCTCGTGTGAGGGGAGACAGGATGAAAGGAGTGGCAAATGTCTGCTGATCAAAATCAGGCAGTGCCAGCACAAGGCATCCTCTGCCCATGGAAATCACATGGAAAAGGCCCACTGGTGGGCCTGAGCTCTCACATCTGTGGAGAGGAAAGAGGGCCCCGATTGCCCCTCTGAGACAACAGGTTTTTTGTTAATAGCATCAAGAATATCCATTACACGGATGTTAACTTTTCCCCCAACTTCTTCATCCAACTTTTCTGTCTCCCGAGAGCATTCAGACTAGAGAAGTATTAAAATACCGTTTTCTCTCTGTGTCCCTTGTTATTTTTGCATTTCATCTTGAGGCCCATCGCTGTTACTTAAAGGGAAGAAATAGGCTTTTGACTGGAATAATGACAATTTGGTGGCCATCATTTTGCTCTGTTATGGATCTATGCCTTTTTCTGTTATACATGAATTCAAAGGCTGGTGCTTAGATCTTAGGTAGGATAAAGCCAATGTTTGCTTCAGAAGAAATTTCTTTGCAAAGAGTACTTTTTTTTTTTGTAATCATAGAATGACATATTGGTCTTGGGTTATAAAAAGAATTTTATATTTAAAAAGCTATCTCTGAGCTATGTGCTCCTTGTACTCAGCTATAAGCTAAGCAAAACAGAGAGAGAGAGACAGAGAGAGAAAGGAAGGGAAAATGAATTAGCTTGAACTTTTCCTGGGATAAATATGGCCTGATCTTTTAAATTCAGTTCATCCAAGCAATCTCATTGAAATCAGTGGGGTTTCCTCCATGATCTTGGAAGCAGCCCTTGGCTCCATATGGCTTAGCAATAAAAACTGCTTTCAGTATATTAAATAAACCTGACTGGAACTAGAGCTGAGACTCAGCAGAGCACCCGGCTCTCTGCTACTATCCAAAGGGAGCATGCTTGGTGGTGGCACCGGGGCGAGGAGCCCCATGCAGATACCCATCCCTCTTCAGGGAATGCTGTGAAGACAGATACGACACTGGCCACAGCTGCCCTCTGCTTGCCTGGGGCTCCTGGCCCCAGTGATGTGCCCCTGAGACACCTCATGACTTTTGGATGCAGGTCACTGGGCCACCAACATTCCCACCATACCCAAATGGCTGACACAGAGAGACACGTGGGGAAATGGCTCCTCCCAGTCCAAAACGGTGTCATTGATGTGATACAAGCAAAGCAGCGAGGGACGAGCTGGTCTCTCGTCTGCCTGGAGTTGTGTTGAACGGGGAGAAAGAGGCAGAGGGTGCGAGTGAATGAGCGTGTGCGTGCGCAGCCGGCGCAGCACGGGGCGGGAGCTTGCCTCACTCCCTCCCTGCCCTCAACTCTAAACATTTCTTTGTATGGGCTTCAGATCATCTGCTTTTCACAGGCGTTGGAAACTAGTGGGAAAACTGAAGCCTGATTGTGACTGGAAGCTAATGTAGTCTACATGCAGCAGACATCTAATATGGTGTTATTTATTCCCATAGATCTGTTTATTTTGTTTTCAATTTACCAAACCCTGTGACACATTCCCAAAGGTGCCTTGTTGTACAATACGTTGCACACAGTAAGATATTCAGCCTAATTCACTCTTTGTTTTGTTTCAGTTCAGCTGCATGAGGGCACAAATGCGTCTGTGTTATATCTTCTCCTGTGACTGATGTTGCAGACTATTGCCATAGGGTTTTGTGAAATGGGATCTTAGTTAATCTAGGGCATTGTCTTTGTAGTGCTAAATTCTTATTTGCAAACATAATGTTCTGGCATCAATGCAACAGGGGAACATTAGTGTTCTTTTTTTTTTTTTTTTTTTTTTTTTTTTTAGTTTAGAAGAGACTGTATGTACGTGTTTTTAATAAACTTTTATTCTGAGGCTTTTTTTCTGCCTATTCTGCATTTGATCTGAGACATTTATAACACATTGCATCATGTCACATTGATGTCTTTAGCCAGTCAAGCCAAATATTCATAAATCCCATGTGCCCAAATAGAAAATGTACAATGCTAAGGAGAAAAGTACCTGATATTTTTTAAAGCATCCAGAAGAAGGCAATTCTAGCCTTTAAGCATACATGACACACATGCACATGCCCACTCACAGAAAAGACTCTGAAAAAGTGCTCTGTTCATAGCTTTTCTGCAGCCTGGAAGGATGGTATCGCTTATAAACCAATGGCTTTTCTTTGCACTTTGTTGAAAGCTCCCATGTTTTCATTTTTCTTGTATTTCAGGAACGTATTGTTATGCAGTGTGCTGGGGTCTCGGTCTGAGGAACTGCTGCAGAATCAGGAATTCCAAATTGGATGCTATTACACAACTGTGGTGCAGATAAAATTTGATGTAAACAGGATCTGGAAGAGATTTGATGAGACTGTGAAAAAATGAAGATGGGATACAGATTCATTAATAAAACAGCCTGTGGCTAGTGAACATAAAGCCTGATTGATCACAATTACTGCAGTTCATAACAGGAAAAACAGACATCGGAGGACATACACAAGGAAAAGTCAGTCTGACATCAGAACCAAGCCTCATATTATTTATTGGGTGGCAGCTACAGAAATCCAACCCTTGCTTGTGATGGGTATGTTTCCATAACGGCATTTAAAGCGGTTTAATTTTCACTTCAGCAAGCTTTCAGAATGATTATCTGAAGGGCTTTCTTAGAAACCTGCTTGGATAAAGAAAACAGATCTCTTGCACGTGCTTCCCCAATGTGCAGGCGTTTGTTTCTGGTGGAGCAGAACCCGGTGCTTCGCTGTGAATTAACACCCAGAGTGCTCCGCACACGCAGACACTGCTGCACCACCAGCTCTTACAGCAGCAAGCTCTGCTCATCCCCTCAGAAGGGCAGCTGGAAAAGGCCCTGCGAGCTGCCATGTCCCCGATGGGCCAGCTCCTGGCTGCACGGCTGGGTGCGTGCATCGGGTTCACAGCCATGGCTGAGAGGGCAGTGAGGGATTTCCTTGCAGGCGCACTCGAAGCCTGGCTCCCCGCTTTACGCAAGCTCTTAGATGCTTGGTGGAGGCACACCCATGCAGTATCATTGCTTGTATGTTTAATATCCATATGAGCTCCATGCTTCATATGCAGAAATGAATATATTTATTTTTGTTACAGTGAACCCCAAAGCCAGCAGGCACAGACAGGGGGCACAGATGGGAGATGTGGCACAGCTGGGAGAACAAACAGATGCTCTTTCCTGCCCAGTGCCCACACCAGCCCCTGCTGTCCGGTTTGCAGGAACGTTGATCACACTCATGGTGAGAGGCACCCGAGGTCATGATGAAGCATTACAAGTGTGGTGTGATGGCAGGTACTTGGAGGTTTGGATAGATAATGTCTGTTAGCTCAGATGAGGTCTCCAAAATTGTTGCTCTGTAGTCTGTAGATCTCTCAGAAAGAGGAAAAACATTTCCTCATGATACCTTAGTGGGGATAAAGGAGGATGGAGCCATGAAGGGCTGGGAAGCACACAGATACCAGAGTGATAAGTACCAGAAGAAATGTCCATGGGAAATGAATCTTCCTGCTTCTGGAGCAGACTTTCAGTGAATGGCATGCAATACAATAGGCACAGGGCCACCCATTAAACCATGAAGACAAATTATTGGAAAGCTGTGCATTGAGTGAGACCCTGCACACTACCTGTGGCATGGCAGAGCGAGGGAGAGGAGGCTTGTGTGTCTGCTGAGGAAGCAGGAGCTCAGTGCTGGTTCCAGAAAAATGCTAATGGAAACTCCTGCTCCCATTTACTCTAAATACCAGCAGTAACTGCTGTCCCTAAGTTTTATCGTCATGGCTCCCATATGGATTTAAGGCAGCAATCTGTGCAGAAACACCCCAGACAGCATCTAGCTGCTCCAAGCCAAGGCAAACCAGCCATCCTGGTGTTTTGGAGGCACCCCTCTAGGTTTCCCTTCTCCTGCCATCCCCATCAGCTGCTGCCAGCTGCTGGTGCCACTGCCTTCTGTTCAACGTGTCGCAGCAGCCTCAGCCCCTCCGCTGCCCTGGCAGGGGCTGGCGGTGGGCTTGGGACATGCACCTCTATCCAGGTCCCCAGGATTCTCACTGCTCTGACTCCTTCCTAATGTTCCAATAAGGCAGAATTAAAAACAGCTGAATGGTCTTCATTTCAAATTCATGGGCAAGGCATACATACTGGAAGAAAAAAAAAAACAAACAACAACAACAACAAAAAAAAAAAAAAAAAAAAAAAAAAAAAAAAAAAAAGAGCAAGGCCAAAAGGATGGCCAGATGTCCCTAGCAAGGGAAAAATCCTCCTGGAGCTGGGCATCTGTATTTCACAGCTACCAAACACCAGCAGTCACCACCATATGCTAAGCAGGAAACACAAACCTGTTCCATACCCCCAGTGACAGAGGAACACATTGGCAGACTGAAGAAGCTTAGCAGGATTTGGGGGAAGGTCCTAAAACTCTCTCAGTGTAAGACATGTGCTTGCAAAGACCACATTTGTGACAGAAACCAGTCCTTTTTTTGCCCTGGTGCTCCTCTGTCCTGCCTGGGTGAGATGGATCTTCTCTGCGGGTATCTTTCCTTGTGGGAATTCGGAGGTGTCAGAAGCCTGTTCCTGACCTGGGGATCACCTGCAGCCCTACACAATCTACGGTCAAATCTTCAAGCCAGCGTCTGTGTCCTGATGGCACGGCAGAGCCGGGTGAATACGGTCACATTGCTCGTCTGTGCCCTGGCTGCTGGTGGGGAAGGAGCGGGGCTGCATTTGGCCTGTGGATCTTTGCACCAGGTAACTGTACAGCAGGGGATTTGCTGTCCACGTAAAACTCAATGACTAGTAGTGGAGATGTCAGGATGCTGCCCCACGCCCACACCTCCCTGTTTGTTGGCTTCCCAGAGTGCTTGAACAGGTGCGAAGTGCCCTCATGCAGTTGTGTTCTTCTTCCTTATTCCTACTCCAAGCAACCCCCAAATTCCTGATTGCAAAACATGGTTACTGTTTCCTGAAAGCCAGTCCTGCCCCCAGTGCTGGGGACTGAAAAATCTGGGTAAAGAGAGACAAAAGAGCCATCACCTTTTCACGCTCTAACCTAAGAAAAAAAAAATGAAAAAATAAAAGTCAACAAGGCCATAAAATGAACATATCAAAGGACAAAACTCCAAAACAACAACAAAAATCCAATAAAGACAGAACTTGTATTTTAGGAGGCCAGTGTTGGACTGGAAGAGCCAAAGACAGGACGAGTGTTGCTTTATGAAAATAAAATCAAGTCAGTCCCTAAGAAACTGCTCTTGGCCAGCAGCTCCCACTGCAAGGCCTCTGCCAGGACTGCACGGATGACCTTTGGCCTTAAACACACTGCTCCGCACACACAGAAGTCAGAGGCTGGTTTATTCCGAATTCTTCTGGGGATTTTTCACGATTCAATCCAAAGGCGGACTGGTGGGGAGGGGAGAGGTTTGGTGAAAGCGACCACGCGCACCCCTGGCCGTGTTTTAACTTGCACTGCCCAGCTCCAGGGCCCAGCCCCTCCGGGCACGGCGGTCACCGAGGGAAGGGCCAGGCCCTCTGATCAATGCGTGTTCCCATGGGCATGGCTGCTGGAGCTGGGCTCGGGCTGTGTCCTCTGCCTGCAGCCTTCCTCCTTCACGTCGGGTCTTCCCCATCGACCCACGTTTGCCTGACGGGGTGCACAGCACTTCTTCAAAAGGCCTTTTAGATTGTCACAAAGCTTCTTCGTGGCATTGGTAGCCCGCTATTTTATTTATATTTGAAACTTAATTAGCTCCAAGAGTCTGAACTGAGGCATCTTTAACCTAACCTGCTTCACACAGTGTGCAGCAGCACTCCTCGCCGTCCTTGTGGGATCTGCACAGAGGATACCTGCTTTTCATGAGGATCATATGGTCTCCTCATGGGAGAGCTGGCTGCAGGCCATCTTGTGTGACCACCCTTTAGCCCAGGGAAATTTTGAGTGCTTTCAGTTTTCCCTGTGGCCCTCACAGCAGCTACTCTATTATCTCACCATCTCCTTTCCCTTCCTGTTTTCTATGCTCCTTGTTTCTCAGCCCTTGTGTGTACGACTTTGTTATGTCTGAGCAGTCATTGCTTTCAGTTCCACTTCTATTTCTGCTCTCAGAAACTCCTTACAAAGCTCAGTTCTAGCAGGCTAAGAATCAAAGGCTCTGCCTCCTACCCTTGGAGTTGTTCATACTCATTTGCCTGACCAGATGTCCCCTGGTGACACTTCACTTACCCAACCAGACTTCCCAAGTAGCTGGAGGGCTTCCAAAATCTTTCTGTTGACCATTGCATGGGTTTTGAAGCCCATGGGTACTTGAATAACAAGGGATGCGACCCACTGGAGTTAACAAATCCATCACTTGTTCTTCTGCTCCTTGCATATCAAGTTGGATCACTCCTAAGCATGACAAACTGTTGACATGAGCCTGCGGGCAAGACCTCCTGGAAGCTGAACCACCGTGTGGTAAAGCTGCAGTAGGGAATGAGGATTCTGGACAGTACCAGCAACCAGAGGCTGGGGGAGTATGGAAAGAAAACCACCCTGGCGTTAAGCTATTGCTCCCCAGCAGCTTGCTGGTCTTACTAATCCAAAACTCCCAGAACACGATGGTGCTCAGTTAATTATGACCTTCCAGGCAGGGCTACACGTTACAACTGATCATTCAAAATAGCCTTGATAAATGTTTCTGCCAGAGGACAAGAATATACTTTAAATATGGTCAGGTGTCCTATTATGCAGTAGGACATACTTCCAACTTCGGTACTTGTTGTTTATCATACTTCAGTCGTACGATACACACTGGATCAACCTGCCTGCCATGGATCTTCCCCCTTCCACCATTACTCCCAATCCCTTAACCATTATTTAAGGTTATCCTACTACAAAAATGGCAAAGCTACTTTTGCATGAATGGAGTTGTTAGAAGCTACTGGCTAATGTTCTTCTCAGTCAAAAATGATCTTCTGATGACAGTGAGAATCCCATTAAATGCTACCATTTGGAAAAATAAAAGTTTTAAATAGTCACTGTGTTCCATTTTTATTTATTTATTTATGGTTGATGAAAAGCCTGCCTTGCTTTGCTGGGCATATTAAATGTCTTTACATGTAAATAGCTGAAAACTAGTACTCCTTTAAAGAAGTACCTAACGTGCACAGCCATGGAAGAAATTAGTTAGTCCATGGCCGAGGGCTTTCCATTAGCTTTATCTAACACACAGAAAAGACTTTGTGTTGCCGTCCCTGTCACACACAAGCCAGATTCCACAGTGACTGTATTTGGTCTTGCATGCCTATTCTCTACATAGTTTTACTTGCCATTCACACAAAAGATAAACAGACACACATGTGCTTATACATTTTGAAGAGCATATTTCCTCATACTCTACAAGAGATCTCTTGTAGTACCCTTTCATCATTTTCTATTGTGCCCTTGGAAGTTTTAGCAATATTTGTTTCAAATAAGTTTATTTTTGTATGATTGATTGAAATCTCAAGCTGCAATTAAGAAAATTGCAGCAAGAACCATTAAAGGGATAGCGTCATTTTCTCCCCTTTCCACTAAAATGTCAGGTTTCAATGTCACCGCAAGATAACCCAATCGCGTGCTTGTACACCGTTCACCCAGGCTGGAGTGAGCGTAAAACCGTCTGGAGAACTAATTACAAATGACTAAAAATAATGACACGCAGCAGAAGGAAAATGAAAGGCCCCGGTCCTTATTACTTAACTGCGGAGGTGTGTGTGTGCGCGGTAACACGGGCTATTGTGGAGCAGTCTGTTTAGTAAATACACAAACATCCATCCCCACTTGTAGATTAGCCCCGGTCCCTCCCCCATCTCCCTCTGTCTCTCTGCCCTTTCTTTCTCTCCAATTATAAACCAGCACCAGGTTTTCTCATCAGCCATCTCCATGTCTCCAAATGGCTTTTCAGTGTCAGGCCTATCAGGAAATTAACTCATCATGCAGTGACAGCTGCTAATTTTTTCCCCTTACATGTCAGATGGATCGCCTGCTGAAGCTAATAATGAATCACCAATCCCTGATTAGAAGGTGCTTCCGAAACATATAACTGCCATCTGAGCTAACTTTTTTCTTCATATAAAATGATATCACCCTAGAGGAGTAGAAAACGAATTGTATTCTTCAACAAGATGGAACAGGGGTAGGCTGTTTAAGTAGGCCGTGTGCTATCTTAAATTATGGGCTAATATTGCACAGTAAAATAAGTGAAAACTCCCAGCTCTTTTTTATTTTGCCAAATGAATGACTTTTTTTTTTTTTTTTTCCTGTTACTTAATGCTTCCACCAGAACCAACTTTGCTTCAAATTTCAGGAGTGGCTTTTGTCTTCATCCCGCTCTCTTTTTTAATCTGTTTACAGTGTTTGTGCTCGGGAAGTCTACTAAGCAGGCAAGGGTGGAAAAAAGCGCCAGAAGTTGCTTACCAAGACACACTCTGCTCAACACAAGCTCCTTGCACTGCTATGCCTGTAGCTCGAACCCCATCCCTCACACCCCATGATTTTCTGGAGGGGACCAACCCGCATTTTAAGCTCAGCTTTGGCTCAGGGATGTCCTGAGGCACGGCTTCGGCAGGCAGAGGCTCCTACAGAGATTACACAACCTGAACCCGCCGCCCACAAAGATCACAAATATATTTCTTCCAGGACCTCACAGCTAACATCTCTGGTATTAAAGCCGCATTTATAAATGACAGCAGCGCTTGCAGCACTATGCACAATTCACATGTGCATACCTTAGCGTGTCAGCTATTGGCTCTGGCTCCTCCAGCTTCCATAGCGAAGTGCAGCTGGTAGTCAGGCAGAATGGTATGTAGCTGTGGGCACTTCGGGTTGTGTTGTTGGTGTTTTTTTTTTGTTTGTTTGTTTTTTTGTTATAGGAAATATTTCTCTAAATATGGTTTCCAGCTATCTCTTATCTCCCATTTCTCCCAAAAGATGAAGCCTGAATTCAGGGGCCAGGAGACACTGCCTCGGGAGGTGTATATCTGATTCCTAAGAAACAGAGGTGAAATTTCTTGCCAGAAACAGCTCTTTTTTTTCCCCTGGTTTTGTTTTGTTTTGTTTTTCTTTTCTTTTTTTTTTTTTTTTTCTTTTCCATTGTTTTGTTGTTCAGTTTTGGTGGTTTTATTTATTTATTTTTTCTTCCTGCATACTACTTTAATGCTCCCTAAATACTTACGTTTTTACCTGTTTGGCATTGTATGCTCCAACTTCAGTAGCGCTTAATGAAAATGGACAGCAAAGAGGAGATTAAAGCCAATGGTTGTGGCAGTCAGAACATCGGGAGGCAAACAAATGGCACAGGAATGCTGCACGTTGAGCAGTTACTTCCATTACAGCATAGCGCTTGTTTTTTTCCTGGAGACAAAGTCAGCTGAAGCTGTTCAAACACCAAAATTAGCTTTGAGGAACTGAAAGGCTGCCTGGGCTGCATGCCTTTCCTGGATGCACCACACGAGTCCTGCTGTGCTCTGAAGGTGGGCGCTACCTGTGGCACAGGCCTCCTGCTCCCCGACTCCAGCACCACGCATGGACCATCCTGGTGGCCCAGGTCCTCTTTGGGTGCTGCTCCTGAAGCATCCACCTCCCCCTGCTGCCTCCTTCCCGGGGCAGAGGGCAGGACAGAGGCTGGCAGGTCCCCGGAGCACTCCCGCTGATCTCCTCCCAGCTTATGGTGAGGTGCCAGGAGCGTGGGCATGGAAGGGACACACACGCCGGAGATGAGTTCCCTCAGCCTCGGGACAGATCTGCTGTGACCTCGGCTCCAGGTGTGTCACAGACAGCATTTCAGCATGGGGCTGAGATGGCGCGTGGAGTCCTTAAGCAGCCTGTCTGCACAGGAATGAATGTCATCCTTGATTTCTAATGTTACATTTGTAGGGCACTAATAAGTTAACTTCAAAGTGCACATTAAAAAGAAGAAGGAGTGAAGGAAAAAAAAAAAAAAAAAAAAAAAAGCACTAGAAAGAAATTAGCTCTCCTGATCAGGCTGCACTCGGAGAGAAGTATCGTTAACCTGAGCTTCCAGGTAATTACAGCACACGGCAGGTTAGTGAATCCTTCCAATACTCCCAAGCACAGGAACACCTACCACAGTTTTTTTTTTTATGCAAAGGTCTGCTCTTTTCATTGTGCATACAATGTGATTGCTGGTTTGACACTGCAGGCTACACTGGTTTTATGAAGGATTAAATGCCACCTGAGACATATTTATCCTAAATAAATCACAAATGGTAAACTGCAGCATGTCAGTGTCAACACCCTGTACTGCAGCAGAAAGGTTAGCCATACAGGACTAAGCACAGCAAAGAATTAGCATCCAAGCTGCAAGACCACAGGGCTACAGTTAACAGGAGGAATGATCAAGAAGAAATATTTCCACTGAAAAACATTCCGTTTTTTGAACATCTGTGAGAGCCTTGCAGAGGGCCATCATTTTGTAAAGGTCACCTTTTTCCTGATAACAAACGGGAGTTGATCCTGTCACTGTTTGCTGAAGACAGTATTTAAGAGTAAGTGAACAGCCTGTCACTTTTAAGAAAGATGAGCAAGTCAAACTCGGCTAATTATGAATCTCCATGTCTAACTTGAAATTTACTTTTTTGGGGGTCTGACAAAGACATAACCTTAATTCCTGGAAAATAATAAAATTAAAAAAAAAAAAAAGAAAGAGAGAGATGAAAAGACAGCAGGCTCTTATAGCCCCAGAATGAAGCACCTTTTCTAAGCAGCTCTATCAGAAAATACATTTTTAAACAGTTCCTTCAAGAAGGAACTATTGTTTTGCCTCACCCCAACTTTCTCACAGTTGATAATTTTAAGATATTAAACATGATAGGAAACCCAGTTATCTCTAGAGTCAGCATGGCTTATACCCTAAACACTTACACAATTATATTAAGCATGCATGAGGCACACTTCAGAAATTAGATTCTTTTATCTTTATCTAGCTAGCTAGCTTGAGAAAGGAAAAGAGAAAATGCACAGACATAACAGATAGCATTTGTTTGCTCCTGCTGAATGCCAGTTCTGTTTATTGCTTAATATTAAAAATCATGATGCTTTATTTTAATGCTAACATTTTATTTGAAAGACAAAAACAAACAAATGAAAAAAAAAAACAAACTTGCCAGTTTATATTTTACATTTTTTTTAAAGAAACAAAAGCAGTTGTATTGTGAAACAAATCTTTTCAACATGAACTTGCATTGGACAATTGCAGTATATCCACAACTAAATAATTGACATTCTGGACTAAGCAAGAAATACAAGGTCACCTTTTTTTTTTTTTTTTTTTTTCTACTTGTTAATGTCAATGTCAGAATTTTCTTCAAAAATCCCCATAACATTTCAAAAGTAGCTCACAAAATGAACTGCAAAATGGTATTTATATGAAGCACTATTTATAAGAAAAGCAAAAACTCTGACAGTGAGAATATCTTTTCAAAAAAAAAAAAAAAAGCACATTTCGTATGTAGGACTCTCATCTAAATTTAAGTGGAAGATACAGGCATCAAGTAATTTTTTTTTGTATGTGTATAATCAAGAATTTTCTGAAATGTAGCATTCTGAGCTCTTCCCTAGGAAAACTCTTACGTGATACCATGAAAAAGTAAGCTACTATTAAAAAATTTGATTCCAGATGGAGAAAATACTTAATTTGATGGCATATGTTTCACCAGGGATATTTTAAAGTAAGATTCTAGAAAGCAAAATGTCACCTGTTCTTCTTTACAATAAAGGGCACCAATTACAGTATCTAAGCTTACCTGATCACCTTGTCATTGTAATGATGCACTTTTTGTAATTTTTTGCTTATTTATCTGTTTATAAAACATACATGTAAGTGAAAGTATTTTACTCTTTTGATTATGTTAGACAAAAAAGAAGGCAGGGATTTACCCTGAGATAAAACAACATTTGAAAAAAAAAACAACCAGTGAACAGAACAATACCTACTGGAGAGGAGGGGGGTATTTTTATCCTCTTTTGTGTCCTAACGCATTTGCTTTAAAATAATCCCCTATAATAATTCTCAGAGCTATTGTAACAAGATTGTACTATCCTTTTCAGTGAACTCCTCCTAGTAGCTGACCTTCACCTCCTGCAGCGTGCATATCTGTTACCTGCCTATGAGGATATTGTATTGAGAAGGTTTTACAGAAGTTGTTCCAGGAATGCAGTGCCTCCATGGATCTGATCACCTGAATCAAGCCTAGGAGATAAAGCTCTTCATGCTTCTTGTACTTCGTTATCATCTTGCTGGCCCTGAACTACTTGTGAGCCACCCTCTGTATAAATGACCATGCTTGTTAACTGTTCTCCTGCTCTATCAGGGGATACAGCTTTTGCTTCTATAGCAGTACCAGCCTGCAAAATCTCTTGAGACCCAGCTGTCTCTATCACAGCGTGCGAGTACACACCAGGCTCATCCTGCATGTCCGGTGGCAATTCTGTGACAATGTAGTGGGTTGCACCTTCTGAGAAGTCGCCATCAGAACCCTGAACCATGGCTTGAGCTATTTCTTCGGTGACGATGATCTGTGATATTTCCCCATCCGAATCGACTAAATCCATGTGTTCGCTCTGGACACTGAGCGCGTGGCTACCAGCTTCCTGCATAATTATCTGGGAGCCTTCTCCAGCTACCATATGCACAGTCCCTTCCTCATTTACAATGACCTGAGTGACACCTTCTTTCATCAGCTGGTCGGCTGCAGCCGTATCACATACAGCAAAATGTAACACTCCTTGGACCATTTTCTTGAAGGCAGCCTGAGCTCTCTCCTGAGATGCAATTATAGCCGATGGGTGCATGACCTGCGTCACTACTTCCATAGGTTCGGTATCTTCCTGAGTCTCCTGAACTTCGTGGAACATTTGTATTTCTTGTCCCCCTGCATCACTGGGGACATTGGGTGCCTCTGGGTTTGGCATTTGCAAGAAATCTTTGTGACTAGACCTGCTTCTGTCAAGGAGTCCAGATTTGGTTTCCACTTCACCCAGCTCTGTTACAGCACAAAGCAGGGCATCTAACGCTGACGAGGACTCTTGGGGATGGACTGTAGCTTCAGAAGCATCTAAAACTTCTTGTTGCATTATCTGCTGCAGCACAGCACTACTGGAGTCAGGAACTGCATCTATAGGAACGGCCTCCTCCATCTCGGCTCCTGTTACAGCGCCTTCAACCACCACCACCTGCGTGGCACCATCTGCTAGCTGCTCGGTAAGTATCTGCCCTGGAACCACACCACTCACGTGTGAGCCGTTTTGGTTTGTAGCTATGACTTGCCCATCCTCCGTAATATGGACGACCCTGGCCATCTGACCAGCCATTGCCAGCGTCTGAAGGGTAGCCGCTGCCGTTTCTTCCGCAGAGACATCGATTGCAAAGTCGCCGTCATATCCTTGGATAATAATAACTTGCTGAACTTGTTCAGGCGACTGTGGCTGCCTTCTGCTGCCCCGAAAGGCCTTCTCTTTAACTGGAGATACCTCTCCCAGTGATGCTGCGGTGAAAGGACTCGCAGTTTCCACAAAGGTTGCTCCTTGCCCCTTCAGCCGGCACTCGTAGGACTTGGATACAATGCCTGCAAGACAAAATACGCTGTGAATGTGGTATCATGGAAAATATCAGTTCATTACTTTAGCAAACTGTAGCTTAAATGGAAGAAAATTCCTTGACAATTTTTAGATTTCACTGGCAGAAAACACAGATAAAATGAGCAAGCGAACAAAAACAATTTGCATGTTTTCCAAATAACATATTTACAGGTTGAAATAATTGCTGAGTTTAACAATGCTGCAGCCTATTAACAATTTAAATGTGTTTTTTTAAAATATGCTGTACAAAAAAAGCCCAGATAAATACAGTATACAGTTAAAAGCCATTAACACATCTTTTATAGAAAATCCTACTGGTGATACTTGGGTACTTCGGCAACAAATTTTAGGATCGTACGTTACGTTAAACATATCTGGGTGTGAAAAACTGTGGCTGATCTTCTTAATACCCTGCTTTGTTGGCGAGGTAATTGCCATGCTGTCAGTTTGATGCCGTTGTCTTCCCCTTCATTTCCCACCTAGCATCTTCTCCAGCACACCTTGCTGGCTCAGTTCACTAGCCTAGTTACCTGGAGAAAACGCTCGGCAGTCACCCTAAGCAGGATATTTTATGCAACTATCGCCCAGAGAAACCTCAATTACACTTCTTAATTACTTCTACGTGAAATCAATTAATAGATAAAAATACCTTTACCTCCACGTTGCAACTGCTTATTTCGCCACTCAGTCTGCTTTTGGGTCAGTGAAGGCTTTCTCCTCCATTCTCAACACTAACAATGACACTTCAGCCAAGCAAACAATGCCCACGGCCGCACAAAGCCAAGCCCACCACCCTCAAAACATGGTCTTGGGGTTACCCTGCCGCCCTCCTTGCCTTTTAAGAGGTTAGCCAGACATGACTGGCTGCACCCTGTGACCAGCCCCATGGCAGAACAGCTCCAGTATTCGCTGTCCCCCTGTCATGGTGCCATCCCCAAGCCCCACTGCAGCTCCTGCAGGGTCACAACCAGAACACTCTGAGAAGAAAGTGGGACCCAGAAAGAAGAAAGTGGGACCCAGACACTGAGATCAAGACAACGGTTTGGTGCCAGGTGGGCCTTGGGAAGACTGATGAGGCCCCTGGTGCTGAAGCTGTCCACACCCACACTTTAGCTGTCAGGCCCTGATCCCACAGAGAACTACAGTGGGCTCTGAAAACCAGAGACTCATCTGCTTGAAGGTAAGTTCACACTTACGAGATGTGCTACACCGAGACTGAGCACTTGGCATCTTGCAGCCTCTAGCAAGTTGATATGCTAAGGTGAGTATCAAGATAATATTCCAAGGTAACACCAGTGCCTGAAAGGCTGGGCACTTGCTGGCATTTATCTATCCATCTATCCGTCTTTTTTTCTATTACAAAGCTTCTTGTGGAGAAGCTTATGAAGCACAGGTAATTGTGTTAAGCTGAAAGGCTGCAAATCACTTTCAGAAGTCTCAGCTGACGTTACACAACTTTCTCCATCTTAGTTTGCAAGGCAGGTTATCTTTGGAAAAGAAAATTAACAATTTAAACCATTAGAGTGTTTCCAAGTGATGCTGCATGATGTATCTGGCACATACAATTGAAGTACATTTTGTCAGGCGTAAGCTGTGAGGAGGCTTACTGTGGTACGACTGGTTCTTATCCCCACTTTTCCTCTGCTCTCTGTAGGCTCTGACATTCACGAGACCCCCCAAAGAGCAGAAAAATAGGAAGGGGAAATCAACATAAAATGACAATTATCTTAGCTCCTCCACATTTTATAATAGAGTAGAAGTAATTAATTCTCTCAGGAATCTTGCTTTGTTGACATGATAAAAGAGGAGCCTGGCAGTGATGTGGCACAAAATCAAAATAACTCTACAAATCATGCATTTTCCACAGGATTTCAAAATCAAAATAACTCTGCGATCATAATTTTCACATGCATGCATCAAAATCATGACATCTTTCCCCTAAGATAATGATAATTTATGTACAGGACACAGCATCGCTGTAGCGAGGAGAAGCTCCGGTCTGGGGAAGGGAAAGAAAAAGGAAATCCATCCTGTTTTCATCTCCTAAAATAATTGCCGTACCCATGAATCTGTGCAGCTCCGGCCTTTGCTGTGCAATTGAACAGGAAGTCTCCTGGGTGAAGAGCTATCCAGTGAATCCCTCGCAGCGCTGATAATTATGCCATTCTGACTGCTTACTTAATCTATTTGAATCCAGAGGTGAGTTAAGCCACTTCCTGACCATTAAAGTAAACTACATGGGTAAATACTGCTGTCACTAAGGGGTGTGATGAAGCTTAACTACACCAACATCTTAACCTCAGCTCGGTGCAACCCCAGCTATTCCATCACAGTTCATAAATGCGATTGCAGGTCCATCTTTTGATTCAGCAATTTAATAACTTCGAGTGCTGTCAGTACTGCTTTGAAAAATGGCTCCTATAAAATGTAACAGCCTCAATCAGATTGTAAAAGATTCACCCACTGAAGATTCTTCCATTTCAACTATAATGAATTAATGTTGAGCTATGTAGAAGTTCAAGTGTCATTTAAACTAATGTGAATCTACTGTAACTTTAAATTTTTACTGGACTATGACCAAGAATTTACTGGGAACATCAGCTTCAATTTTAGTGATTTTTCATGGTAAATATGAATTGCAGATTTTACTGGTTTTCTTTTGTTTTACCAGTGAAAAGCCAAGTAGGGAAGATATTTAGAAAACAACATATTTTGAGGCTTAGCTGCTATTTTGACTTTGAAACAGCACATTTCTATAATGGAGCGCTGCTATCCAACACAACATTTGCAGGAATTTTTATGTATTTAAGGAACATGTCACATTATTGGACTGTATGTAGCAACAAATCATGTTGTCCTACTAAATTCAGCCTGCCTCTCACCCCCTCTTAAAAGCCGGCAAAGAGACGGGGTAAGTGTTGGCTGACATGGCAAACATAAGCTGCAATACAAGCCCACATTAATATTAGGAAAACTGGACTTGTTGCTGATTGCATGTCACTGCAAATTAAGAAGATACACAAATAGGCATTAAAATGACAAAATATAATGATACGAGAGCTCATATTCAGACAATTTGTAAAGAGGTGTTTCATATCTAGGGGTGCAATGATCACAGAATTGGTTTCTTTCCAAGAAGTCTGTCATTTCAGCAGGACCATTATTTATCAGTCGGAGTCCTGAGCGACTGTTAGTTTTTTATTTGAAAATGTCAGGATTTTTTAGACATTAAATCCATATTCGCAGGTTATTTTAATTCTCAGAGACCACAAACTCCCAAAATAGGGCTAAAAGAAATGCTTTGATGTTTAATGTGCTTCTGGGAAACTACAAATAGGGTTTAGTACCTTTTTCCCTCTCTTTTCCTCAGTACCTGACTTCCTTTTGTGTGTCTGTTTTATTCTTTTGTTACTGTCATCATTTGTTCCCCACAGAATAAATACCTTATTCTTTTGTTAAGCGTACATTTAATTAAAATGTACAGGATTTGTGCAGTAAACTCGAATGAAACAAATAAAACAAGGGCCCCCTCTCTTGAAGGCATACGTTGTGAATGAAAAATGTCATTACAGACTAAAAAATTTTGCAGTAAACAGGGCCTACAGAGAGAAGTTTCCCCCGTAATGACATCCATAAAATACACAAATGGCACTTTTAGTACCATCCTGAATATGGCATTTTCTGTGCTCTACACACAATCTAAATGGTTTGATCATAGAGCATAATACTCCATTGGGTTTATAGAACAATCAATGTTCCATAAAATGATGTATTTATCCAATAGTAGGCTCAGCAGTTACTGGTGTATGACATTGTAGGACACTGGCTTTGTACTGTTCAGCAGCACACATGCTGGCTGTAAAACTTATCTAACACTACTTCAACAACTTCATCTCATCTGTGTCAAGTAATTTGTTGAAGCCTCAGCTTGGTTTAAAAAAACTTGTAATAAAAATTCATAGGATTTTCAGGAGAATGAAAGCTGATGACAATAGAGAGGTCACATTGTGGCGCCACGCGAAGGGTCGGGGGTCAGCTGCAGTTCTAAAACAGAAAGTAGATTTCATGCATCGTGTAGCAGATAAAGATGGCATTAAGGAGACTTGTCTCAGAAAGAAATGCGTAATGCGTTAGGAAAGTCTCTGCTAATATTATATGTAAAGCACCACTTTGCTCTCAAACAGCTGCCTCTTCAGAATTTTAAACTTGCCCAAAAGTTGTAGCAGTGGCTGTGCACGGTGAGGCTGGGCTGAGGATATCCTTCATGAGGAGCACCTTTAGGACAAAGCAGTAAGTCATAGATGAAATAATCTGGTAGGATGACGGAAATGATCTGCATTTACACAGCACGCTTAAAACAGCTATTTTGCCTTTCCTGCGAAAGTTCCAGGTGACCTGATTTACAGCACCCTATCTGACAACACTTAATTTTTCATACTTGATTAGTATTGGTAATTAGGCACATTATTTACTGATACATACAAATATTTTGTATCTATTAAAATGCAATGAATATTAAACGTGAATGCAAAGAAACATCTTTTCTTTCAACTAAATGCAACCTTCCAACAATTACAAGATATTGAAAATTCAACTTACATTGGCTATCACTTGAATGAGCAACTGATGTCTTTATTTCAAAAGTTATTGTCTATGTAACAATAAAATATTTTGACTGGTATGGTAAAAGCCCACTATCCAAGTACATAAAGGAATAATTTAGGCCCTGATCCAGCTCCAAATTTCTGCATTTTTCTTTCATTCATTCTTTTTTTTTTTCTTTTTGTAATGATCTTTAAATAATTAAGTGCAGTCTAAGAATTGTAGCATGACTATTTTCTTGATTTTTGGAGGCCATAATAATAAACCACATTTTTAAGATCTCTTCCTTAACCATAGTAAAAGCTGTTTCAAAAACAGCATTTTCAAAAACAGATAGTTAAGCTACTAAATAAAAGAGGTTGTGAAGGCTCATTCATATCTTCTACTGAAGGAAGAAAATAGGATGGGTCAAACCAAGAAGTGAAATAAATCAGCAAGCCAAAAGGGCTCTGTCAGAACTATTATGTCCACAAAGGCAGCATATATTTATAAAGCAGTACAAATAGATATACCTATGGGGAACTTAACCAGCTCCCTAAGAGACATAAAAAAAATTCCACCGTTGACAGAAGGTACGTAAATGGTAATAAGAGAAAGATACCAATGCAGTAAGGGTTTTTTCTTTTCAGTATATTTTTACTGTAAAAAGAATAAATAAATAAATACCATAACCTATTCCAAAATACTGTGAGTAGTTCATCCTATACTTAAAAATCCAGAAATGTCATGTTTCATGCTAAAACTCAAAACATCCTTTGCTTCTAGCTTTATCCTTTGTCCTCCATCATGTTTAGAAACTTCAAGGTCTTCTAAGAATTGTTTGTATAAAGGATGAAGCTCTAACCTTTCGGGTACCTTAAGCAAAGTGGCAGATGTCCGTTTAGCTATCTTAATATGTAAAAGGAAATAATTTTGCATTTTTTTTCTTCTGATAACCAGACTGAATTTTTCTGCTTGTTATTTTTACGTTGCATACCTTACAGGACTATGTCAACAGCAACAACAGAGAAGCAAAACAAGAAACAGCCACCAAAATAAATAGCTGGGCCATTCAGTTACGGTGTTTAGGCAGGTGGTTAGGTTAGGTTAGGTTAGGTTAGGTTAGGCTAGGTTAGGTTAGGTTAGGTTAGGTTAGGCTAGGTTAGGTTAGGTTAGGTTAGGGTTGGGTTGGGTTGGGTTCCTTCCAATGCCAATTAACCTTTGGGAAAAGGCCTCTGTGATAAATTTCAGCTTTTTTGTTGTGTTTAAGGTCAAAAATGAATTCTACAAAGCCTAGTGTTACAGAAGCTATGCAAATAGAAAATGTATGTACTGAAACTGCCACTGACCACAGTAAACAGGTAAGGCGTTAATGTATAGATTTTACAACTGCCCAATGTGCACAGTGCCAGACTTTCTTGTAGACTACTTTTTGTCTTTACACACTTGCCACCATGCAGGCCTTATCTTCTCAAGTGGGAGCAAAAGTCTCACTGAGGCATATACAGCAATTACCTGTATGGACAAGTAACATTAGGAATGTATTTGGAGTACTTTAGCTAGTTTTTCCAAAGCAATTTAGCAGCTGGAGATGAGGGCAGCCAGCCTGGACATTTCTTTGCAGACCGGCTTCAAAGGCCCTCAGTTTGGGAACAACTGACATTGATACTACACGGATGTACTTTTTCTGCTTTAACTCCTGCAGCGTAACTGCAGTGCTTTTTTAGCACCTTTAAACCAGAATCCAGATTGCAAGAGAAACCAGTTGTGCTTGGTCAGACTGCAGAATTCTGTTGCCTGGGCCTACAGAGCATACAAGATTACATGAAAAATAATAGGAATGCTAATATGAGAAAATCAGAAAACAAACAATCAAACAAACAAACCACAAGCTCTGATCGTATCACAAATTATTGGGATTCCTAAAATGTGTTCTAACTCACACTAACTATTCTGCTAAAAAAAAAAAAAAAAAAAAAAAAAAAAAAAAAAAAGCCCAAACTACTTTTTGTCCTTATTATCTCTGCAAGAGTTTCTGTTTTTCAAGAATATATACATTTAGATCCTGGTCTCATAAACATTTATTTATCAAGAGTACTGCTTACTGCCATAGTTAGCCTCAATAGTCTCAAAGGGACTAAACATGGTAGCTTGCATTATGCATTGTGTTTGCATAATCAGGCCCTTGGGATTAACAATTCTGAAATTGGCTAGCCTTTCCCAACGTTTGATGTACATATATGCACTAAAGAGAACAGACACTTGTAAGGGACACCAAAAATAATAAAAAAAATCATGTTATGAAATGATCAAGCAGAAATTATATTCTTTCGTATACCAATCAAATCTCAGTCTCGTGATCTCATTTATTTATTTATTCTGATTTATGCACCCATTCAGTAAAAAGCAGCACCTGTTCTTTGCTCAAGGGCATGTCTCAACCCATCTGAAAAGCACGGCAGCTTTTAGGCAGAAGGTTTGTGAAGAACTAAAACTAGTAAGTTTCCTTGGTTGTTTTTGTTAGTTAAGATAACAGAAATTAGCATTTGCTCTGCGATAGTCATCTCTGCAATTCATTTATAAATTCAGCTACGTTACAGTGTATGTTCATATCTTTCCAGGGTAAATTACGGGAAATAACCATTTGTCTTCATTGTAGACACTTTTGTATGTATAGTAGAAAACAAACCTCTATTCAATAACTGCACAGAGGCACCATTAAAATCAAATTTACAGTAAACAGAACCTGCAGCTGGGGTAAAACACTAACTGTTAGTATTTTAATTATCAGCGAAGCTTTCGGAGGTCTAACATCTGCTCATAGCCAAATGACAGCAGCTGCTCGCGTACACTTAAAACAATGTGAATTTCTTCTATAAATATTAAAATGAATTGTATGTTGTGTGTTCATTGTAGCTATATTCCTATTAAGCTGTTTAAGTGTATAGGGCATTTTGAACTTCTTTCTTGTGGCAAATTCGTAAAGGGCTGACCTCTTCAAAAGAATGAGAGGCGAAGACAGCAAAAATTCTTGAGTCTGTAAATTGAAAATGTTTAGAGACAGTACTAGAGGTCACCCTCTGCCAAGATGTTGCTAGTAAATGCTAGCAAAACATCAGCAATAAGTTCTGATCATTGTGCACTATAGTAACTTCAAGGACAGGACTTCTCAGCAGGCAAGGTGTCAGGAGTCTATGGGATGGGTTATAACAAAAGCTAACACTCATTGAATGAGTAGAAGCAATTAATGCAGAAGAATTACCAGTAAAAAATGTTCTATTTCAATATCCAAAGCATCGGAGGAGATGAGCGTGCTGTCTTTTATGGACTTCATCAAAATCATACCGGAATGAGCACTGATTCATATGATTAGAAGTAATAATCTGTCAGAGAGAAGGAGCTCTGCTGGGCCAATATGAGATCAGTTAATTTTGCGAACAAGGGTGAGCTTCATAACTTAACTTTGCAGCTTTTTATCTGGACGCTGACATACAGCTGATATTTTCATTTTCATCTCTCATTTGCTGGGAATTTAGGAAAGACAACTGGAGAAGTGACATGCATCTGTTCAAATGGTAGTGGCTGGCACAGTGAGCAAGCGTTACAACCAGTTTCAGAAGAAAACAAGGTGAAGGAGGTTGGGGCTTTAACTTACACATAGATTCAATAGAGAAAGACCTATTTCTGTGCTTTTATAGCACCAAATGTAATACCACTGGCTAATAATATTTATAAATTTTTGCAATGGATCTGAAGCTAGAGAGGAGCTTTAGATGATTTAGTCTGAAAGCCATAGGTCATGCCATGCTATGCCTTGAAAGAAAAATATTAGGTGCTTCAGCCCTACATGTGTAACCTCCAACACAGGATCAACCACAGCTGTTCCCGAACTGGTACAAGGCATAAGACAAAGCTGAATTAATTACGCAGGCAGTTGCTGAGCTTTTGCCATCTGATTTCCTACCCCAAAGGTCAGTGTCAGTGCACTGCGTCCCACTACTTCTGAGACGGAGGGAACAGGGCTGGGTAGAAGTGGAAGTGGTCTAGTTACCAGGGTGGCCTTCCCCTCTGCTGGACCCATCGCTCCACCTCGGGAACAGGGAGCATCAAGGCTTATAATGCCTAATTCTCAGAAAAGATGTTGATATTTCAGAGTGTCACACAGGCTTAGCAGTAACCACAGGATTATTTAAGAAATGTGAAGCAGGGTACATGCTGGTCCTGGAGGGTGGGATGGGAAGCGGAGGCTGGAGAGACGGGTAACTCTTTTATACCACTTTTGAGGGTCGAGTTTGTGACAAAGTCTTCTTTTCATGATTCACCTCTGGTGAAGGGTGGAAGCAGCATGTTTCCAGCATATCTTCAAAGGAAGAGCTGTTCCTATAATTGACCCTTCCACTGACAGAAATGTATCTTCAGTGCTACTGACACAGTAGTACCTAAACGAGCTGTCTCCCGCTTCCAGCGTTAGAAGGCACGAGGCTGTACATAGTTAAAACAAGACATAAGACACCAAAGGTGGAGCTCTTGGAGCCACTGCCGAACACTCCCGATGCAGGAATTAAGGTGTCAGCGTGCCACGGCTACATGCGACGTGCAAAGTAAACCACTGCACCATGGTTCGGTACAAGTGCTCAGAAGCTCCTTACTCCAGGTGCTTCCACCCACCTGCAAAGTTGTGCTTTTGAGATCTGAATCATTTCCATGCTGCACTGTCAATAAAGCTACCCAAGCAGTTGGTTAGCCAGAGGTAGAAATCAACAGCTTTTAGGTGGAATACACAGATAATAAGAAATTGAGAGGAGGTGTTGAAAACATCACAAAGAGCAACAGGATGCAACATAAATAAATTCAACAATGAAAATGCAACATTCAACTTGTGCTGCTGCATACTGGTGCTTGTGGAGAAAGTTAATCTGCAAAAATGAGACTAAGTGAGAGATAAGTCCCTTGAGAATTGTAATGCTGAAGAAATCTAAAGAATGACGGTGGTCATCAAATTAGATGCGAGTTTATGAAAAGATAAAGCAGGAACAGAAAACAGGCCAAAGCAATTTTTAATTGCAGGTTCAGAAGCATGTCTCCTGCACATTGCTCTGGTACGGATACAACTGAATTATGTCTCAGCTTCACTAGGGCAGAGACACTGCCTAAGGAATATTCAAAACAGTGAAACAAGTTATTAGAAGGTTGGCTAGCATGGAAATATTGAAGTTTAAGTGCACACATTCTGGCAACAACAACCTCTAATTTTTTTTGATGCAAATGCTGAAGAGGGAGGAAATTTTTTGTCCCTTTTGGATCACCATAATCTGATTTTGATGAAACGCTAAAATATTCAAGCCACACTGTGGGAAGAAGTTTGGCCATGGTGAGCAAGGGATGCCAATTCAGCTACCTACCCCTTCCAGGTGCCAGAGCAATGAGGCTCCCACACTGAATAAATCAACCACACGAGAGCTGGAATAGGTTTTAACCCAAGTCATTGCCACTTGCACTGCAAACCCATACCATCCCACAACAGTTCAGTGAAACATGGCATGCGATCCTCCAGTAACTACTTAGTTAACTTCTGTAAACAACTCCCTTCTGAACTGAAGTTCACCCAAGACTGCGGCGCCTTGAGTCTTAAAAAGCCAAAGAATTTGCAATGACTGTCAATCACACAGAGCATGAATCCTACTCAAATACGGACTAGTAAACAAACCCTGCCATTCTGTCAGGTCATTTCATTAGCTCTTCTTATTTTTTAGCTCATGAGGCCCAGTTTAGACCAGAAGAAGAAGGAATATTTAAAAACTTATTAGTGATCACATTTTTGTAATACATTTTAAATTCCACTTAGTTGTTACTTTTGATAGTACTTGTTCAAAGATTTATTGTACATATCTGTCTACAACTGATGCCAAATAATGTTTAAAAACATGTTAATGAAATGATGCAAACACAATGGTTCCTACTACGCTTATCTATAGCATGTTGCACAGTGCAGTGGATGCACTTCTTACTCTGCTGTTACACAGAACTGCTACAGCATTATTAGTGGTAAAATAAGTGGACTCCAAGCACTACTGCTATTACTGGAACAGTTCACGTTTTTCAGTGCCATAGACAAAATTTCAGAGGAAGGTACGATAATTTCTGTGAAAGTGGTAAAGCTTGTGATATATGACAAGACAGGGACCAGATAACACCCTCCCACCCCCAAAAATAAAATAAAATAAAAATAAAAAACACCACCAGAAGCCTAAAGAAGCCTAAAGCCAGATACCTGGAAGATGCGATTTTCAAAAACACTGAGAAACTAACAGCTCCTGCTGACACTTATGTTAAAGGGTTCTTATTTCAGCTACTTTTAAAAATATTACTTCTTACTCTTTTTTCAGCTACCATAGTTTAGTGAACAAACAGATTCCTAACTTCTGGCACATAGCAGGCAAAATATTCAGGAGATGCATTGTGGTCTGTCATTTCAAAGATGTGCAGATTAAAGAGTTTCTGAGCAGCCCGTGGCATCGCAGGTTGAAACAGCTGCTGTGAGTCCCAGGTAGGGCTTACTTGGAGATCCGTGATCCATTCCAGTGCTCCAAAACCTCTTGAGGTTCACCATTTCTTTCAGTGACTCTCCAAGTATCCTTAAAACACTATTCAGGTTCTTCTACTAAAATAAAAAGACTCAGAAGCTATCTGGATGATATTATTTTATTTGTTAAAAGAACAAGCTAAAATAACTCCAAAATTAAAGTATTTTCTCTTCCATGTGTTATTTTTTAGGGTCTCTTTCACAACAGAGTGAATTTTATGCACGATTTTGGGATCTGTGTACCTAAAGCTAATTTCCTCGATGCAGAATTAGGAAGCAAAATAAAATTGGCCTGCTTTCTACTAGTGCTAAGTACAAGCACATGCAAATGCAAACCAAACAGAATGCATTTAAAATCTAATGGCATTTATCTAGCCATGTGCCTCCCTAACTGTATCCTCTGAATTGCTCACAACAGTAGTATATTTATCACTATAACACCATAAAACAAAAAAGCATTGTTCTAACTTTTGCAGGCAGAGAAGTGAAAATCAGCAAAAAGTGCGTTGCCAGGGTCACAGAAGAATTCCCAGGTGTACTGAGGCCCAGCTTTATGTCTTAATCACGGCATTATAATTTCTTAGAAGAGCCTATTGTCAACTCCCAGAGTTGAGGTACTCCATTTACCCACAGTGAAGCACTAGTCACATCACCGCAATTTTCCTGATAATGCCCTGTCAATGAATCAACCCCATGTTCGTGAGCAGAGAGGAGTTCAGTGTCCATGTATCCTATAATGAGGAATGCCGCGCTGCAATCTCTGCTGAGATTGTCATAGGTGTCCACCGATACCATCTGCAATTACAGAATTTTATGAGATGGAAACTGGTTCATTATGAAAAAGACTCAGTCTACCAGCTCATTTCACAGATGTCAGATGGTAGACTTCCTGATCATCACGATTCTTGCAAGTGCATAAGAAAGGGCCCATAGTTAGGCTTTTGGGAATTAAGCACATAGCTAATGCCAAGCACAGGCTTAAATGCTTTTCTGAGTTGGGCCCTCGGTTAGCCCTATTCTATGACATATTCAAAGCAGGGTCTTAGACTCTTTAATTTGTGTTTTAAAAAGGCCAAATCAGCACTGCTTGTCCTCAGAGAAAGGCCGTCACAAAGTTAGCTAAAAATCACTTTTGTCCACAGCCAAATATATCTCTCTCTGGCTGAAATAGCCTGAATCTACCTCTGCAGAATGATTGTGTGAACATGTTCCAATGTACCGCTGAATCCCATTTGAATGTTCACCTATTCAAATAAATGAAGACATTCCCTTTAAAAGGCTAAGGTAAATTAAGTAGGCTAACCATACATTTTTGTAGTTTTCAGACTAATTTGTATTAAAAGTAAAAAGCTACATTTAAGAAGAATGTTTAGGGTGGAAAATGTTGTTCATAAGCCTTTCTTCTTACAGAGTAGTCTCTCTCATACAGACGTTTTTGCACTCTCAGACCATGATATGCCCACCTTCAAATCTGGTAACTACCAGCTTAAATAGACATCCTAATTCCAGACAGATTGGTCCATTTAAGAACACAGAAATTAAAACCATTCTCTAAATGCTGAAAGAGGTTCACATTTCTTCTGCAGCCATCCAGAAATGAAGCACTGTTTGCCATAACACAGCACCCTGCACACCTTCCAAAATAACCCCGTTTCTGTTGGAGGTAAGCCTTGCTGCATCTTTTTATTCCATTTTTAACAAGAGGCCACAGAGAAACCCATGCTAGCAGTGTTCACCACATGGACATAAACACTAAATGCAGGCCGGAGCCCTGCTGTGAGTTCTGGGGGACCTTTGATGCTCTGGGAAGGTGACGACAACCTCTATCATCCTCAGTATTACAAAACCCGTTTATCTGAGAGACTTTCTTTCTCCTCATGCAACTACCTCAAGAGGCAGTGGCAGTGACAGACATGCTCAAAGCATGGTCTCTGGCCTTTCATATGTTCCTTTCATGGGACTGTTTCCATAACAAAGACATACTCCCTCTTGGTCAATTTATCACAACCTCCCCTAGCACCTTCCCTCCCACACCAGCGCTTGGTATCCCCTCTGCCTCGTCATGAAAAAACAAAACAAACAGACAAACAAAACAAAAACAAAAACAAAAACAAAAACAAACAAACAAACCAACCAAAACAAAAAAAAAAAAAAACAAAAAACAAACAAACAACAAAAAAAAAAAACAGAACAAAAGCCCACCAACCATACAAAAATTATATTGTAGATTTGTAGATTAATGGGCTGATTCTGGCATCTCAATTCAAATGGATTTACAACCACTGTGTTTAGCCCAGTGTGATTTCAAATAGAATTACTCCTGATGAATTTGAATGCAAATTCACAAAGCATTAAAACAAACCGTGTTTAAACTCGTTGGTTCATCAGATGCAAATATTGTGCATTAAGCAGGGAATACCCATTCATGAAAATAATGAAAACTGACACCAATATAATAAAATCATTACAGGTTTATGGATTCTGGGACTTAAACAAGCCATACCCTTGCTTCTCCTAACTGATTAAATGCTTCTTTGCAGTTTATGTTTGATCTGCAATTCAAAAACAAATTACTTTAGTCTTTGAGCCCAGAACCTTGGAAAATTGCTAGGAGGTTCTAACTCGGATTTGTTCGGGGAGAAGGGCCGGATAAGTGAAGGAAACTATGGGGGCAGGGAAGCTAGCAGTGCAGTTGAGAGCAGACAGCACAGGAGAGGATGCAGTTAGATAAATCGAGGCTTACAGACTCTGCCGGCAAGCATTCATAAAACCACCGCGCGAACAGCATTGTGCAGAACAAAAGGCAGTGATGATAAAATTGGGCACTTTTGTTTTATAAAGCTGGCACAGATGGGTCTGTCACACCATGTGCTTCATTTTTACGAAACCTCAACCACCTTCACTTTGCATCATGTTTGTAGACAAGGGGTTTAAGTGCAGTAGGGCAATGGATTGCCAATTATTTCTGGTATTGTCCCACAGCAAGCCAGCAAAACCGAGTGCAACCCTGTTCTAGCTGATGAAGTAGATCTCTGAAGTTGCATCTAAACAGTATATACAGCCTGGTTCTTCCATTAATCCCCATCGTCCAATTATCAAGAGCAAGTTTCCATTTTCAGTTAGATGACAACAGCCTAGCTCAAAACTTTCCAGTAAAATCTTTGTATCTAGACACTAAATTCTTCTCATAATGATCAGATTTAAAACAGCAAAACATTCCTCACTGAAGCATGTAATGCTGATAATGCACTATTTTGCAGCACAACGTATGCAGTATAAAAAGTTCTTTGCTGCATCATGATCTGCTCCAATTTGTGTATAAATAGCACTTGCAATAAAAGGAAATGTAACACCAAGTTTTACTTAAATAACAGCTGCAAAGCGGCTTGGAGATATTGTTGCTAACAGACAACAAAAAAAGGATGAGCAATTGCAATAGCTCTTACTCAAAATCACAATTTTTGTTTTTCTTTTGCTTTTTGTTAATCTACTCACATCTATATTAAGTATTTTAAACCCAAATATTTAGACATCTATATGCTGGGACGATCTGAGGGCAACTTGATTTCTAGAGTTCAGGTACCATCTAGATTTGCAGTACACATCAGGAAAGCCCAGTCTTGAAGGTAATCCTCTCCAAAAACTGATTCAATCATCCCAGAAAAGCTCCTATTTCTGAGGACAGAGATGTATGAGTGAAAAGATCAATCTGTGAAGTCCTTAAGGTCTACATTTTCAAATGGGAGTGCCTCAAATTTGATACCCAAATCTGTACTTAAAAGACCAATTCGCATTTCTATAAGGCAACATGCAACACTACACTTGATAGTGTAGCTGATGATGGGCCACAGGGGATTTCAGAAGCCTTGCTGTCATTATCATCACAGCAATCCAGTACCCACTGCCTCTGTCAGTTTTTATAAATCCTTACCTGGCCAGCAGATCAAGGACTTCCATTCCTATGACAGCCCTTTGATTTATATCCTTAACTTTGTTATCTCCAGAGCATAGCACACAGAACAATACTGGTCAGAGGTTAAGAGGAAAATTGTGGCCATATTCAGGTTATGAACAAAATTGCCAATGGTTCATAATGTAATTAATTTGCGATTAGAAAATAAAAAATAGATTCTGCTCACTCTTCATTATTTGATTCCAGCACTCTGCAATCCACCTTGGCTTCCAATTGGCATTAAGATGCTACTTAAAAGCTACATAGTCCCGAATCTCCTGGCATAGGCACTGTATTTAACAATGTTGTTCTCCCCACACCATTTTTCATGAATGCAGTCAGCAAAAGTATTTGGAATGGGCTTCTTTTCTTAGAAAGAGAGATAGAGATAGAGAAGCCTGTCACATTCTCTTATCAGTTCTGAAACTGCTCGTGGACCAAACTGGACCAAAATAGCTTCTGATTAGAGATATGATGAACCATAAGGCAAGTGTAGACTTCTTGCTTTTTGCTCATAAACTAACTGTTGGATAAGTTCTGGACTGCTGACGAGAAGTTGATTTACCATTAAGTAAAATTTCTACTGGTTGAAGCGACGTACCAAGATACCTTGGCTTTATGAGTTGCTGAATACCCGATCAAACTCAACTTCTCAGTGCTACATGCATCTTCTATTATTTTTTTCCTTTTTCTTCTTTTCCTTGCAATGTGTGAATATGGGAGAAGCACAATATTCAAGCATAAAGGACCACCTTAATATGCATTAGAATGAGATGTGCTGGCATGTACTAAGTGACAATCTGAGCACTCAGACGTGGAATTAGGACTTCAGACATAGGCACTCATTTTAGAAAGTGGATCTCAGAGGATATATAGGGTTGCCCACTTAGCTTGGAAAACCCTGCTCCAGTTTTAAAAGCTACTTGTCACTGCAGAGCAATTTGGAAGCAAAGTGGTATGTTTGGTGGCCTCATTTGCATGACAATACCCAGAATGCTCTCCTAACTCACAGCTATTTCGTGGAAGGATTGATGCATTCAAGCTTTGAAAATAAACCCAAATCATGTGGGTGTACTGGTGCATATCATTTCTCTCTCTCTCTCTCCCCTTTTTTTAACATGTGCAAAGGTAGAGCTATTAAAATGTGTAACCACTGCAGGTAACCAAACTAACCTGTGCATCACCAGCCTTTACTAGAAATGAGAGTTACAAATGGTAGTTTGGGCAAGTCTCTAACACATTCATTGATTAGTTGATCAGGTGGTACCCTTGTGGATGTGCTTTTAGTGTTGACATCAGTCATCAAGACTTCTTTGAAGAGCTGTCACAATATATTAACAATCAATTAGAAAAACTAAACAACTTAGAACACAAAGCACAGATGTAGTTCATCAGCATGGACTTCACTCATCTCCTGCACTTTCCTCCTCTCTCGCAGCTTGCCACACAAAATAAATGTGCTACATTGACTTGCACTGCAGTACAGAATATCATAGTCTGCTCTATTGTGTGGATTTCACTGCTGAGAATCTGTAATGCTAATTGTCAGTTTCCCATGATCAAAGTAATTTGGTTAAATAATTGGTTTACATTTACTATATTTTATTTGCCTCACAAAAATAAATGTTTTAACAAAAGATCATCTGAAGAGGAGGGAATGCTATGGTGATAGCACCAATATGGTGCCAACATATGGAGAAATATGTGTGTTTTGTGCATACAAACAATGACATGAAGCTTCAGCTGTTTAGAGAACAAAGCTTTACACCTGAGTTAACTTAATATTATGATATGTGCATTCTGGTGCATGAGCGCATGAGGGGTGAAGACGAGGCAGTTTGCACTATATCTAAAATTCTTCTTCTGTAGTGGATTTTGGCATGGAAGTCAATTCCTATTTTAAAAAATACCATTTAAAATGCTGATTTATTGGTCATCATTTATAGCTGATTCTTGATAGGTGATTAATGGTGGCATTCCCTCCTTTCTATTTACTCTATCAGTTACACGAAGGCGGCACTCACATATGAAACAATGGCTTTTCTACACCAAAAACCAGGTTGATGACATCATGATAACCCTTCCAGCCATTCTTGGCTTTTCAGATTTTTTTCTCTCTTTTATTTTATATAATATATGGATTTGACCACAGTTTTTACAGCTCCTCCCCAGATGCAGAAAGGGAACACAGTAACTAAGTGCCTGCAGCAGTCGACAGAAGCTGTTTCCTTTAACCTCCCTCTAGACTACCAGGCGTGAAGAACGGCTGAAACATTTTCCTTTAGCCACCAGAGTCACTTTTTTTTTCTAAATGTTGCTGGAACAGCTTCATTCAGAGGCTAGGCTGCCACCGGAGTTTGTTCAAAATTCTGCCAGAATGGCTTCAACTCAAAAGTAATTAAAAGCCTCTGAAAAACTCGTAAGTCAAGGGAGTGGCATAACACCCATTAATTACGGTGCTCAGTGATGTCACACCTGTGACTTATTGGAGGCTATCCTGAAGAGGGTTCAGAGCTGCTCTTCATAATTTATAATGATATTTTGAAGACTGTCTATTGAAAAGCAGTATCTAGTCTGGGTAGTGCATATTTAACAACAGCCAACTGCATCAGATCAGGAGTAGTACTGCGCCTTTCGCTGTAAAGCTGTGGCAGACGACCGCAGGTTTAAATACCAGGCACACACAACAAAGTGGGTACACTTGAGGTGGGACCATGACCCTCAGATACCTCTGATCCAGTCTGGGTGTCGTTCTGTTCACCTCAGCCAGCAGTAAACTTGAAGAAGGACAGAAAGAAAAGAACTTCAAAGGACAAATGTGATTGCTGTTTTTCCCAGGGTCCTGATTTTGACTAACTTTTAATATGTTAATACTGCTGTTGGAGTCAGAAGGTCTATACACTTCTATGTAATTGTGCTTGGCTGTCCTTGCAGGATTTAGACACTAGAAAGTAAAATCCTTAACTGTTTACCTGAAATAAACGCAGTAATGTTTATCTCCTCCAGTCCTGAGATGCATTTTTTGCCATCATATAGGAAACACATTGTCTACATAACATTAAATTAAATTATGTAGGACAATACTAAATTTTATGCATTTCCAGTAAAGCTTGTATGTATTTGATCATTTACAGAAAAAATATTGCAAGGTTTCTATAACAAATTAAAACCTGCAATTTGTGTGTGTGTGTTTTTTTTTTCTTTGTCTGTTTTGAGTTTAAATGGAAACAAACCTTACAGTACAGAATTGGCTTAAGGTCACCTGTCTACAAGGGATTACTGTGTAGTTCCTTTTATATTTTTCCCCCTACTAGTTTGAGGGACAAAAGGGCAGCAGTACCCTAAGGGCTTTTTCAAATAACCTCTTTAGCAAATAAAGTCATACCCTATGTATAGAGGCCATTTCATCCCAGTCCCATGGGCTGCCTGTAGGGTAAAATACTGAATTTTTCTGGCATATGTCAGTGAATGTGAAAAAGAGGACCACTACTTACAGAAAGTTAAAGGCTGAATGAAAGAATGCGAATTTCCTTAATGCGCTAATTTAAGGCATTGCAGATTGAAGCTGAAGACATCAGCTATAAGCAGCTCTGAAAAATACTGGAATACATTTATGTGAACCATAGAGATTCATATGCAGCAACTGATTTACTATGGCTTGAAAACACAACAGATTCAGCTTATCTGAGATCTTAAGCAAACAAACAAACAAACATATTTTCTCCAGGGAAAATAAGTAAAATAGAATTGGGCCTTTTCTTTATGGATGAAATCTTACGACTGTATCGACTTAACATTACCATAAACATCGCTGAAATCAACTGTCAAGAAGGAATCTGTTCTGCTTGTATAAATTACTATTATTGTTATTGCTATTATTGCTGCATTTGCTGCACCCCACTTCTGTAATTGGTTAAAAGATAACGTGCAAAACCCCAAACTTTCCGGTATTCATAAGGTATAAAATAATGGTTTTAAAACAAATGATTTGACAGCTGCAAATACAGGATAACACCTAGTTACATTATAGAAACAGTGTGGATAATTACTTTTTTCAAAAGGAAAGACTCCATGGACCACAGTCTTGTCTGAATTTCCCTGCAGCTCAGATAATGTGCAGTAATACAAATCCTGTTGTCACCTCAACCTAAGTCTTTTTATCATCTATACATCAGTAAGAATGATGAGAGACGTCCCATGATTCTAACAGTCTTCCTTTGAAGGATCCACATGTTAATTACTGCACTAATTATGGTTTTTGAATAACCAAATGAAGTAAGCAGTCTATGGGAGGTACAGGCATAAACCTAAGACTGAGAAAATACTAGTTACTGAAGTCATCAGTGTAAACTGACACATTGAACATGCTTAAAAGAAGTAGAAAAAGTAGATTTTAAAAGACAAGCATCTTCAATAATTAGGGTTCCATACAGGAAAAAGAAATGTTATTTCTTAATGGCAAGTGCATTTAAACTGTTATCTAAAGATCTGAAGGTAAGCCTGCTTAATTCACTGCTTCTTCTTTTGTTATTAGGAAAACATAATTGTTCCAAATAATTAGCACTAGAGTACATCACAAGCTGACAACAAAATTATAGAAATCTTCATATTCAGATCCGTCTAGCTGGCTATTAGGAACAGTTTCTGATCATAACCCATTAGTTGAAGTGCTGTGAGTTCTTGATTGCCACCAAATAACCTCAGATATCTGCCTAAGTTAACAGCCTCTATTTATTCAGAGTTTTCTTGACAGTAAAAATTGCTTACGATTTTTACAGCTGCCACACAAAAGAACAGTATCGGATGTGCGTACTTGGAAGATTAGGTGATAAAATAATTGAAATGTGGATTTTAGACACAATTTTAACTCCTAACTTCCTAAATGAAAAACAGCTAAGGGATTTCAGTGTGCTGCAATGGTACTATTGCCTTTCACGTTTATTAAAAATTAAAATGAACACATTCCAAATCTTTCTAGTTGTGATGTCCACGCTAATTAAAATAAGATTTGTTTGGGGTGACTTTTTTTCTTTTTTTTTCATAAAAGCCTTAATTTGTCCTTTTTTTCCATTGAACACTGACTAATCAACAGCTAAAGATTTCTCTGTATCTTAAAGCTCAAGCCTTTATTTTTTGGTACTTTCCTGTGAATAATGCCAGGGTACAAACTGCTGTTAATTCATTTCTTAAACAGCTAACTAGCATGGATAGCACCACAACAAAAGCTACCAGAAAGTCTGGCATATTTTTCAAGGACACTGACAAATGAATCTTCTCACAGAAATCACTGCCGTAACCCCAAAAGGGAACAAAAACAACAAACCAAACCAAACCAAATGAAAACAAAACAAACAAACAAACAAACAAAAAACACAAAACCAACCTCCAAAAAAAAACCCGCATAAACATGGTAAGAAGGAAAGTGTACTCTCCTAGATACCACTAACCCAGCTTCAGTGAGTAGATTATTGATAACGTAATACAGACAAAATGGAAATTTGTTTAAATTTCCAATCTAATGCTTCAGTTATCTATAATGCTATTTGAAGCTGCTTTCAAAATGTTTTTTTGTGATAATAGCTTGGTTTATAAACCCACAAAGCTGTATGTCAAATCCCATGAGGGATAACTTTGATTACTATAGTAATTAATGATGCTGGATAGTAATATGGATTTTCTGTTAAGATTTGAGTTTGAAGTTAATTAGTCTCCACATTATGATTTGCTGATTAATTACAGATATTTAGTTATAAAGAGAGATGTTAATTATTAATCTAAAAAGTCATCTAGTGTAATTAACTAAAACTTTGACGTCAGTCTACACTTTCCTTGTATGTAACTTCCAAGGCACCAATTCTACGGAGAGGCACAGGCCTTCCCCAAAAGGTAAAAAAAAATATAAATATATATATATATATTAAAAATATAATTTTTCTTTTATCTTTTTTGTGTATGGAGTATAGTGAACAATTTTTACCTTTAATTTGTCAGGAGAAGCCACCCACTTTAAAGCAGGACAGTAACTTAATTCTCATCAAAGTACTGATTTTTCATTGCTCATTCTTACAACATGTTTCATCTTATCACTGAAAAAATGTGCTATAAAAGAAATTCCACTATGAGTCTTAACTGGGTGTACTCTTGAAATCATGTCTTAACCTTAGAGCTGTGATGTCCTTCTGACTGATGGGCTTTGTCAGTTCCCATGTTAAACTCTGGAATGAGCTTCAGCGTTGCTACAGATATCTGTATTTTCCAGCCGCAGCAGTGGCAGCAGCCTCTAGCAATGCCAAGAAAATATTAGAGCAAAACTACTAATTAATGTAATAACTCAGAATTTGAAATCACCTTTTGTCTAAAAGGAAACCCCACCTTCTATTTTTTTTTTTTTCATCCCTTCTCATCTGCAAGGCACAAATCTTACTGTTACTGTAAAGGGGATGGGAATGTGATTAAGAAAAAGGGTTAAACCAAAAAGCATCAGCAGCACACCAATGTCCTGGAATTTACCCTAGTAACACAGACTCCGAGCAGGGATCTGTTTACATTATCTCTAGATCATCTTGACAATATTTATTCTCTATTTACCTAAATGAGGCAATATGATGATATTTATTGCTCAGAATGGCTAAATATAGACTTTTCCTGAGCACTCAGTACCATAGTGGGAGGTTTTGCTCTAATCTACATCTTTAAACTGACAAGCTGGAGCATTCCTAATGAATGCCTCTTTTCATCTGGATGTCTGTGTGTATTTGACAGTATAAATATTTAGCAATATCGGAGTCAGCTTGTGATTTTACCCAGATGGACTGATTGATGCCTTGGCTTGACGTTGCCAAAGACAATCCATGCAGTTATATAAGCAATTTCCCTCTTACTTCCTAAGAAGCAATTAGGTGGCCAAAGGCAGCAACCCAAAAATAGTGAGAATACTTCTGGTATCAGCTGACAACTCTGAGGGATAAATAAAATATGGTACTTAAATTATTACCACTTTACTTTCATGAATCATGGGATTAAAGCTTTCACTTCTAAAGTACATATAAATTGCAGGGTTTCTTATGTCTGTAATTTGCAAGAATCTAAGTTAAAATACCAGCTAATCAGTCAACTCACATTCACCTTGGGAAAAGTACCACCCTTCCTTGTCATTTTTGTAAATTGCATGCCTAAGCACCAATGTTATTTTCAGGGGGAAAAAAGCTTGTTGTCAATAACATATATTGCAGTCTAGTTAAAACAACATTTGTTAAGGTTTAATCGCAAATGTAATCTGCTTTTAAAGTTTAGACAGAATGCTCAGAGAAATTCAAGGGACAGATAATAAATCATTTTCTCCTATCTTGGGTGTGAACAAGGTAGGCTGGATTTTTGCAGGTGTGCCGGGCTGTTCTCCTACATGCTGCAGACTGGTTTTGCTTTTTTCCACGAACCATTCAAAAATAAGAGAGATGCCAGCAGCTAAGAAAGGAGGAATTTATGCACTATGTGACTTTCAAGCTACATAAGCTGCGCTTCTCGTGTAAGTGAAGATTTCCCATCATTTTATTCAGTTTGTATCTTTGGCATTCACTTTGTAATTCATAATGCGCCTGTGTAACAAATTGCAGCAGCCAGAAGTTTTAGCTAAATTTCATGCACACACATATAAAAATATATGAATACAAAAACTCCTGGATACTGAATGTCAGCTTTACATTAGCTATGCACTGTTTGTCCGTGTCAGGTTTACATGGTGCAAGATGCCTGCAATGATTATGTCGTGCGCTCTTATGCATGTTAGTGCTTTGGGGGGAAAGAACAGTCGCACATTATTTTTGGCAACGGTAAAATTCACGTCTCAGCCCTGCTGTTGATTCCCCTCCCCTCCCCACACACCTTTAGTTTCTTTGTTTTCTATTAACTCATCCCAGTCTTTGTATAACCCATGCAATAACCCAGGAGAAAGGGCAAGGAAGACATTATTCTTCTTGACACTAATACCTATAGATCCTGTTCTGCAGTGATACCTCTTCCTATCGCAAGGTATCTCGGCTAACAGAACGCTCCAAACTCAAGAGCTGGCACCGTTAATATATTCCAAAGCAAGTGGGATACAATGCCCACCGGTAATCAGCCATACACAGCAAGGTTTCTTTGGGACTGCCTGCCCGCAGTCTTTTGGGACTGACAGTACCGCGAGGGACAGTATCTTTACATGTGGCACACATTGGCTGCAGCGCATCCTTCAGAAAGGCAGTCTCCGACTTACCTTTTTTTTATTATTATTCTGTGACTAGCCAGGTGCCAAATAAAAATAAATGTATGCTATTTTGTATTTATTGGATTTGATTAGCAATAAATTTGTTATTGACCAGATCCAGAGCGTGAGGGCCTGAGGCACAATCCAATGGTCTCTACTCACTTGATCATTACCCCCTGCACTTTCAATCAAGCTGCATTGAATTGCGTTACCCTGTGTTTTGCTTCTGAATCGTCTGGTTGGAGAGCAGAAGGCGGGGAAGGAGGAAGAGGAAAGGGCCTGTTTTCTAATGAGAAAATTAAGAGAGAAAGGGAAGGCTGTTCCTTTAAACTGGAAGATAACTACAGTACAATGCCAAAAGAAATCTGGTGATATAGTGCACTGTACACGGTACAATCCATTGCGCAGGTTGACGTGAGAAATGACTAGGTCTGATAAGGCAAAGTTTAGAATAAACTGCATTGTTTTACAAAATATGTCATCGGGAAAAATGCATTAACTCTAATCAGCCAAAATGGTGTGATTCATTGCTTAATTTCAGGGTACCAGGCTATAAATTACATCAGGCCTGCCACAACTAATTTTTGCAGTGGCATACTAGATGAAAAATGAAATGTCCAAGTGGCTACAAGTGAAAAGCTTCCATCTTTCTTCCACAGCTGAATATTACTTACTCTAATGATGTATAATAGCCTGCAACTACACTTAACCTGTGCATTAAATGGCAGCACAAACTGTTTACCTAGAGTTATGAAGAAGAAAACAGCAAATCAAGCAAAGGAATCTAGAGTGTGTACATTAACCTCCCACATGCCAACATAATTGTCCCCTACAGATGATGTATAACATCGACTCCAAATCATACTTATTTTTTTTTCATTACACACAATAGCTTATGCTTCAAGTATCAAAAGTGTCAAAGCATGTGTGATAAATTGATGCCAAAATGTACCTAATTAATAAGTCTGATGATGTTTAGATTAAAACAGATGTTGGTTATGTTGTTAACGGAACAGCAGCTAATAAAAATAATTGCAACCTATATGCCTAAAAATTGCAGGTATTATTAAAAAGAACAACAAAACCATGTCATATCTGAACAGTACAAAATGGTTAGCAAGATTTTTTTCGGGTGAAAGTGTTCATTTATGTAAGAATACCTAACGTCAGATCAAAGTAATTAATCAGACCTTTAGCACTAACAACAACCCATTCTTAAAAATCTGTGGGTAGGCTTTACATGGATCTCGGTTTTACCTCTGATACTCTGCGTGCCACAGAAATACCTGTAAGGCATATGAGCCATCATTCACTTACAATAAGTAAGGTGAATTCTTTGTGGATAATGTGGAAAAAAAAAAAAAAAGAAAAAGAAAAAGATAATAAACTCCAGAAAGTTTCTAGATGTGATGAAGCAGTCTATGATTATAAGTATCTTGCAGATACTGTTGATTTTAACAGTTCTAATTTTACCACAAATAAATAAAATGTAACACATTATTTCAAAACTAGCTTTGAAGTATAGATTAAATATAACACTTTAAGTCCCCCCCCTTTTTTTCCCTTGATGGAAAATAATTGCTCATCATTTTGCTTCCTTTAAAAATACTGTACCCAAGGAGAATCAATTGACGGAAAACCTGATGACAAAAAATTGTATCGTTCTGAAGCAAGTTTTGGAGAATCTGATTAGGTCTCATGCTGCAATACTAGGTATTCCATTTTTGCCAAAGGGCCAGCTATTATTATTAACATCATTTGTCTGAATCATTACTCTGCACCTTGGTTCAGCAAACACTATGAAGATGGCATGGTAATAAATGACCGCAGGATTCTTTCCTGCTTCGGCCTGTTTTTATCTGCCACCTCTCTACCGTCAGCTCCATCTTTCTGAACCTCTCTGAATCCCCAAAAGGGACGGGGCGTCTATTTGTTTTCCACTAGGTTACCACTCTGTCTATTGTTGTTTGCACTAAAGGGTACGAATTCAATTCATTCTTGTGACATAAAAGCACTGATACAGTAAATTTTTTGCCCAAGAGAAAACACAAACAAAGTTGCTGAATATGGGCTAAGATGTGAAGCACTAGTATGTACGTGAAGGAGATTTTCAAGGCAAGTTTTGCTCACTGAATATTGTTTTTTCCCCACCACAATCTACACAATCACATAAGAGCATTTTAAACTTGCGCTAGCCTTTCCAAATGGGTACCTCTTGCGAAACAGTGATTGCGAAGGAGGGGGTAAGCAGTACTTCTATCATACCCAGAAGCAAGAGAAGAAAGAAAGGACCGGGAGGTAAAATAGTCAACTGATAACTACAAGATTAAGCAAGCCGCTGCTTCTGGGATAATAAGGGTTATTGAGAATGGCAGATGAGAACCAAGTAGAATAACAAGTAACAAGAAGTGAAGACTTAAAAACAGTTAAATAAGAAAATCAGAATGAGAGAGAACTACAGAGCATTGGATAAACTCATTTTTCTGTACGTTGAAATCCACACAAATTACTCTACCTTTATTTTTACCTAAATATGACAAAATTAATGAATCTGCCATCTAAATGAATCAATCAAAACTGAACACACTAGGGATAGGACCTGAGACTCTACTCTGCAAAATAAAACCCAAATCAGAGATGTAAGGGGTCTCTTGCTTTTAGATAATAGAACACGCATATTTTTCTCTTCAGCAACAAGAAATACTTAATGTTAGAAAATACTGTATCAGGAGCAGACAGTTCTTTAAGATTCCCCAGTCACAAACATCTTGCCTAGGATTCCCTCCCTTTTCAGTACCATAAAGGCAGATTTTATGAGAAGGTCCAATCACAAAAAGTAAATTTCCATGTCCCAGTATATGTAAACACTCCATGCCTTGTGGGAATTTAAGTTACCTAAATGCAATTACAAAGCATATTTAGCACTGGCTTTTCATGGCCAAGGGCATCTTGTTTTCTGAAATACACCTTTATAAAGTGCCAAACTCGGTAAACATTACAGAAAACAGCCAAGTACTTTCCTTGTCCAAGTCTTATAGAATGCTTAAAAATAACACTCCTAAATCTGAAATGCTGTAATTGTTCACAAAGCCCGAAAGGCTGTGTTGCACATGACTTTCTTCACTATCGAAATGTTCTGTATTTCTGCCAGAACTTAGGAAGTTATCACTTGAAAATCACTGGCTAATCTAGCTTGTGCTAAGATGGATTTTTAATGAAAGTTTAATGAATGATAAATACTTGTTTCTTGATAAATGTTTAATTATGCCAATAATTACCAACTGCTGAAAACTACTGTTGTGTTAATAATGGCATTTTAGTACACAAGCAGTTTCATGAGTCATGATGCTGTTAAAGATCAGAATTCCATCTGTCTAATGCAAACTAGCAAAACAAAAGAAAAGTCTAATTAATATTTTGATACATTTTCCCTATACACTTTAAAACTGATGTCCTTTCGTGAAAGAATAAATTTACTCGCTCCCTTTTTGAGAGAAGAAATATATGTCTCAGAGCTACTACATTATTAATCATTACTACTATTTGAACCTGAAAACTGGAAGTGAAGAAGAAATGAAGCCAGATGTAATATACGTACAAATGCTTTTTGTTTACTTTTTCGGAGGAGGGAATGGGTCATCATGGTAATGATGAGACTGAGTTTTCACTTGAAATATATCATTTTGAATCATTTTAGTACTGTACTACTTATGCTGTATGTAATCTACAGAGTTATCTAGGCCTGTTTCTCTGATGTTAAAAAGCCAGCAAACTGCTGCCCTTGCGATTTAGAACTGGATGGCCAAGGAACATCAAATTGTCATGGCACCCTGCAACGGGGCCCAAATAAAATTGAGATAATCTTAGAAATGCAAATAATATAACAATATAGATATGCTTTGAAAAGTAATAGGAGATCAAGGAGACTTCCACTGACCTATTTGTTCCAAGATTCCTCTTAATTTGAAAATATCTCCCATATTCCTCACATTCATGGTACTTATTTCTGTTCTACCTCTCCCATAATTGCCGCAGTACTGATGGGCAGCCTTGCCCAGCGTTCTGACAAAGTGCTACTCCATCGTGCACACTGCAGCACGTGAGATCCTAGTGTGTGCTCTGCTGGTGCACCTGGAGGTCTTGCAATCTGCACAACGTGCAAGTCCTGTCTTGAAGATGGCCTTGGGACTGCCCTTAATGGAAGTTACAGACACAATCTACAGGGTCTGATTCACAACCCACTCATACCCATGAAAGGATTTCCCATGGACTGCCAAAAGTTTCCAGTCAGGCCTTGTTTATAACGCTAGGGTTACCTCCACTCTAGCATGAACAAGTTTAAATTCATTACAGGCATACCAGTTAGTAAGAAAGTACTGCAACATGTCAGCTGAGAGCTGACGTTCTCAACATGCTGTTGAGCAGATACTTAATACAACAAAAACACCCTTATTTGTGCGATTCAAAATATGAACAGGGTCGTATTGTTCTGTGAAATGGAACATTAAAAAAAAATGATTGAAGTGAAAATTAAGCTTTTAATGTTTGAAATACAACTTCTTCCAGGCACCAACTCCACTATTATAACATATTTTGCATCAGGATACTTAAAAGGAGTTTCTGATTCAAACACCTTACAAATGTGAGTTTTTCTTTCTCTTTGAAACTATGTAAACTTCCAATTTAAATGGATGTTAGCTTGTGTTTTTCACGGAGAAGACTAGACAGAGCACCACAAAACTTATTTTATTCAGCACTCTTGTACCTCATTTGGGTTCAACTAAGAGATCCCATAAATTGTTTCCATTTCTTACATCTACAGCTCACTGACACAAATTTGTTTTCTACATAAATGCAATGTATTTTTGAGATGGTATTCTTCTTATTTAACATTTATGTAATCCTTACTGTGCATCAGAATGTATTGGAAGCATTTGACCTCTACTTGGGTACCTTGCAGAATGTTTTGATTCTGAAACTATTCTTGTAGTTCTAAGAATTGCCTGACATCTTTAATTTATTATTCAGCATGCTTTTTGCAGATTGGCAGTAGTTCATACAAAAAGGTAGTTCACCACATAAACAGGCAATAAACCCAAATACTGAACCAAACAAACATATTTATGGAATAACAGAAAGGAGATTTTCTTGATGGTGGGAGAGGGATTCTGTCATGGACTAGTACAATGAGCATGTTAGCATCCATATAGCATCTGTAATGCAATACAGAAAGCAGTGCAGTGAAACAGAAAACAAAACTCATCCTGACAAATCGTTGCCAGATAATAATACTTCCTCCACAAGATTAACCTAGGAGAGTGAAGAACAAATGCAGAGATATGCTCAAACATATAATGACAACTCTTCTGCAGTTGAATCATACTAGGCTATTGCTTTAAGGTTATAAAAATTACCTTGATTGTACCATAGTGTACAATATTGTTGGTTATAGCCTTTTTATGCTGTCTTACTGTGTTCGGTAATTCTTAGAACCAAAAGGCAATAATTTATACCTATTATCTATTTTAAATAGATGCAGAAAGCATGCATATCTTAATATTATTGGAAATTTTAGCCCCCTCCCTAACTAGTCAAAATCAAAAGGAAAACAACCATTTCAGCTAAGTCAAAACATTCCCCAGATCCCTGCGGACAGAGAGACTCTAGGCCTATATGAAGGTGGGATAAATGATTTGTTCCCAAGTCCCATCGATTTTAGGAAAAAGGGCTACTTTGCTTCTCATAGGTCCTCCTGACACACATTAGAGCAGACCGGTGAACATTGCCCAGAAGTCTAATCATAAATTGTAAAAATATTTACTTTCTTAGTGAAGCAAAAGAGCAATTTGCAACCCACACAGTCATAGAAGATAGACCAGTTCTAAGTAACTTGCCCCTGAAACTTTAATTCCATTGCAATACTGCAGTGGAGTTTATATTAAAAATGCTGCTTACAAAAATGAAATATCTGTCCTAATCCCATTGCCCCCACTCATTGTTCTCCGTTTCAAATTCCTTGCAAAGGTTACTCCTCTTGAAGCCAACAAACATCAAATGTTTCACACCGAATATCTCAGAAACAATTAAATATATGCTGTGTTAGTAATAATATTTGTTTACCTGTTCTTTTAAGGCTTGGTAACATCACAGTAAAAATTGGCTGTGCCTACAGTTGATCTCATTACTGCTAGAATGGGTGGAGCTACACTGATTGGAGCTGAAAGGTGGAAGATTTCTCCTAAAAATACATGGTAGAGACAGCCATATATTAAAGTTTCACTCCACGTAAATGGAATGTCACTCTTTTATAACTACAGTCCACTATGATAATCCTCTTGGAATGCATTAATTATCATCCACCAGATAAGTGTCAAAAGCTACATTCCTAAAGGATTATCAATTCCCACCCAATTTCTACTGCAGCTGCATAAGGAAGAAGAAAAGTTAGTGGAAAAAGAAGAAGCATCAAGCGGCTCTTCGTCTTCCCACAGTTATTCTCTACTCAGAATGAAAATATGGCCTTTCGTAACAGCTCAGCCATTCGTATAGCTTTCATCACAACTGCACGAGTAGAACAGAGGCAGTGACATGGTATCTGTGTTAAAATAGGAAAGACTTTGTCCTGCAGATTCTTTCATTATATAGTGACATTCTTCTTAGAAGCATTTGGAGAAAGAAAGAAAGAAAGAAAACCCTTCACTACTAGAAGGCTTCAATAAAGACCTCAAAACCATAAAATAACGGTCTTTCTTTCTCAAGTTAAGGCATTTTTAACCATTACACCAAATGATTTCCTACTGCATTTTATATGTACAATTTTTTTTCCTATCCCTTCACTTTTACTGTTGAACAGAACAGACCTCTAGCAAAACTCTCAAAAGACTTCTGTGAACAACTTGTTTCACTACACAGCTAGAGGAAGGTATAGAAAGAGTGCTCCAAAGATAAGGAATGAGATTAAAGACAAGATGCAGAAAAGCTGATTTTTGTGGAAAAAAGTTCCACTGCCATACCCATCCGAATACACACAACTGTGAAGTCAGCATGTGGCATTCTTATGGCCTTCTGGTGGTATTTGACACTTTTTATTTATTTAGGCAACTGTGTGCACCTCTGCCATTTGTGAACCACGCAACAGCAAAACAGTATGGAATCAATTGAGAAATACACACATCCAAACACATGAACAGGTGATACTGTTTAAACCAGATCACAAACTGCGCTCAGGTCTAGCACGAGGCCTACACCAAAGCTGGGGTGGAGTCAGGATAGGAGAGCTCCTCACTCAAAGCTGGTTGAAGTGCTCAGGGAGGTTAGCAGCGAGCCTCATACCACTTCTGCCTCCGAGCCCCCAGTGAAACGACAGACCCGCACAGAAGGAAACAGTATTAGTGCTGTTTTATTTACAATATATATATTGTAGTTGTTCTTAAGGCTCCTGTGCCAGGCCCTGTACAAGCACATGAGCTGAGGGAAGCAAGCCATTGAAAGAGCTCACAGTCTAAAGGCACAATGAGAGTAAGCTAATAGTAGTGAAGGCATAATGTTGAACACAGCACGCACATGGTCACAATACCATGGTATAAAGGCCTTTTATTCCCCTAACTAGGCCGTTTGAAGCCATTAAGAATATTGACTTTTTACTGTGTTTGTTGCTATCACTGCGGGGCACGGTGCAGGTGGAAATGCTGTGTAATTTTTCAGACGAGACACTTTTGGCAGATTCTTGTAGCGCAATTTCCAAAAATAAGGATGTCCTGGTAAAATTCCAGTATTTTTTTAGTTACTTTATGCTTATCTGGGTTTCCCCTACAGTTTAAACTGGAAATGACATTAGTCATGCAATGCTGTTGCTCTCTGCTAAAAAAACTCTACGTTTCACCTTAGCTATGTCTGGTTTTTAGTTGGAAGTGAAGCCTTGTGGATGTGCTGGAAGCTTGTAACAGGTATCAACATCCCTTGAGATAAAAGATGCTATAGAAATAATAAATTACTATGGTAAACTTGGAATTGCTGAGGCAACCGGCATGCTGAATTGCAAGATGCGCTCCTTGTTTCTTCCAGGATAGGACCAGTATTTCTTACCAGGCACCCACGGGTCTGAAACCAGCCAGGCTTCGACCCCACCTTGTACAACAGCAATAGCAGACCTTCCCAGTACCACTGAAACAGTAGGAGACCTTGGGTTTTGTTTGTTTAGCAGGGCTTTTTAAATGAAAATTTTGGGACATCTGCGGGTGCCTAGTATGATATTAACACATGCACCTCACTGTCTCCTGTCTTAACAGTGTGTTGTCACATTTGCAGTTTGGGCAAGACAGAATTGCTCATCTTCCCCTCACAGCCCATCTGGTTTCTCCCAAGCTGCTCAGGCGACAACACTCTAAAGAAAAAGCGATGTTATCAGGGACACGTACCAATATATATCACATATTGCAGCATGTTTTGTCATTTACAATGCATCATAAAAAGTTACATTGCATCTGACCTACAACATGATGTAATGTAAAATGACATGCTTACATTGAACAACATTACATTACTCAAAAATCGGAATTTAAAGAAATAAGCATGGGGGGGGGGTGTCTATTTATTTACTTGGAATGCTACAAATTCTGACAGACATTAAGTCAGCCACGAAAAAGGGGGAGGTGGTGTAACTATATTTAACTGCATGGCTGCTTAGTCACTTGCTAATGCCTTTTTGGTTTTTGTTTTGTTTAGTTCTGTTTTTTTAACAAACAAAAAGTTAAATAGTACACTGAAATCTGTGCTGTGGATCTTTAATATTAAATACAACAGCTGATATAATCTTAGAAATATTTCTGCTAACTTTTAAGGTGTAAAGCTGCACACAGTTGTTTTTTTTTCACATTTTACTACTAAGAAGTGCAATGATCAAGCTGTAAAAATGCATTTTAAATATTTCTGTTGGATTTTTAACAGCAAGAGCGCAAAGCAGAGTGCTCTGTACATGCCACAGATCTGCTTTTTAAGAATCAACATGGTGCACACCATGTGAACTGTCACATTAATAACCCTATGCTGATATTCAAATTTTCTGTCTTAAGCTAAAGAAAGATTGAATACCCTGCTGTTGTGTGGCCAAGATTGAAGAGGTGTCTCACTGACATTGTTCAAAGTTTATGAAAATATATGAATGCTCAAATGTCATTGGCTTTGCGCCTCCAACAGACTGTGGTTTTATGAGAAATCAGTCTTTTAATCAAAATGATTGAATACCTTAAGGTCGAATCCAAAGATATCAGTTAATATCTAGAAACGTGCTATTTCTGCAAATTTTGCCAAGCCGTACATATTGTGGTGCATTTTAAAGTGTTAATTTGTGCATTCCATATTGAAAATTGATCTTGAGTTTTAGCTTTTTGTCAAGCAAAAACATATGGTTACAAGCTCTATGCATTTTATGTGACGGCTGTTGAAGCTGTCACATGTGCAAACTTGATAACCGATGTGACACATACGCAAATAATTTGCTTGTTTAGTAACAATTCAAAGATTCATTATTCATGCAAAAACACGTTGCTTTTTTAAAATGATCAGATGGAAGTAGTCTTCGTTTTGCACAATCTAGTCTCATTGGTGTGCAAACACAGATAAAATAAAGCTGGGAACTAAGTGGTATTAAAACAAATCCAAGAATATGGGTATTTTCAGATAATTATTGAACCAGATGGTGTTTTTTGTTAATTCTGCCATCAGTCTGAGAACTTGATGTCTTACATCTGCACTTGGTAAAATAAATTTTGCCACTGACATTATTTCAGTTTTCTTAAAATATTTCAATCAGTTTTACACCAAGATTTGCAAACATCTGCCATTCTACATGGCTGTGAGTTGAAATTATTTGAAAAAATTCTGTTAAGAAAACACTTATCCTAAATTTAACTCAGACCTTGCACTTCTGCTGCTAAACTGCCTGAATTACTACATTAGGAATATTATAAATAAAATGCTAATCATGTGCCAAAATCCAGCTACCTTCAACTTTGAGAGGAAGAGCCTATATAAATCAATGAAGAGCTGCAGGCTCATTTGGGGATGCCATCTTGGGCTCTTACAGTCACTTACTTTGCTTTCTTAAGGCAGAAAGGTTGGAACATGGTTGGCGCAGAAAAGAATGAAAAAATTGGCCTCCACAAGGCCAATGAACAAATGAACAAAAATAAAGAATATTGGAATGTGTGACCAATCTATTAAGATCAACTTTGAATCAATGGATACAGAAGTAATCCAAACAGTATTTTAACCTGCAGCTATGTTACTCACCCTCATAGAACTCCTCATAAACATTATTGCTCAAGTATGGTACCTCATAAACAGATGTGCTCCATCACTTATGCACATTTGACACTGTATATAGCATTTAGATAGTTCCTTTCTGTGATCTAAATCACAGCTTTTCTTGAAAATTCAGCTGTAACAGGCAATAAAATTGTGTAGCTGGCTTAACTTCTCCAGTGCTCCACTTCTACACTGAATCCCAAATAAGACTGCCTTTTTTGCACACGCTGTAATAGCTAAACTCCTCTCCTTTTCAAGTAAATGTGCTACGATACAAGCTGCACCCTAGCAATCATCAGACTAGTTTCAGAGGCACCATGTGCGATGGCATTTTACTTATAGCAAATATCATAACTGTGTGAACTTTTTTATGAATTCTGCAACAGCTGCAGTAAAATCCCTAATGCGTTTGCTAGTTGGTGAGGTTTTATGATGGTGTTTCCCTGGGCTAGCATCTTGGTGTGGGTAACACAAGAGAGTCAGTCTGACCCACCACACCAGGGAAAGCATTCACTGGTGTGTATTCAAGGCATAAGGGTTTGATTCCCAGTCCTATAATCCTACTCCCAGCTCTGAGAAGAGATAGGAACAGCTCTGAGTAAGACTATTTAAGAGTCACGACTGTTTGCAGAAGAGCTAGGAACTGTACGTGAAAATGTGCAGACTTTCTCTGGTAGGGGTTCTTTCTAAAAGCTTCCTCCGATGGCTCTTATTTAATGTGAGATGGGAGGGATTGCCAAGGGTTGTCTGCAAAAGGGAAATTTCTGGGAGAACTGGTATGTCTGTGTGCATGAGCACACTGTGAGGATAAAGGCTGTTTATCTGGAGACAGATCCAAATCTCCCAAAGTCAACCTGCAGATAGATCAGACCTCCTGTTGTGCACTGATTTATCTTGCTGTAAGATGGGAACTATTGCACGGTACTCCACAAAGATTTTTTACTGCACTTAAGCTGACCAATGGGTGCACTCTGCTACACACACACACCCTCAAGCCTCTGGCCCGGGACGCACCTTGAGGAGCATCCTGAATCCCCTATCTAGCTTATAGTAAAGGTTGCCTTTACACAAGACACCAGGGTATCAGAGGAAGCAGAAGAAATGAGGCACAAGGGAGGACATGCATGGCCAGGCACTCCCTGATATGATGCCGGGACGTGGTGGGTATTTGTGTCAGGGAACTGAGAAGTGTTCCCAGGTCCCCAGCTAATGTAGCATTTGCTATTTCTGAAGCTGAGAACAACCAAATGAGGGAGTGAATTACAGAAATGGCAGAGATTCTCCTCAATAAAAAGCACAGAACACCTTGTCTTCTCTCCTGAAGCAGAAAATACTACCTGTTTGTATATTTAATATCAGCTTCATCATTCACACAGTTTTTTTAAGGGTACAGACGCCTATGGTTGTTGACTGTTCTTTGTGCTAGCCTCTTTAAAAATCTTTTGGTTCTCTCTCATAGCTTGAGGCATGCAAGCTGGGTAGAAGTGATACAAATAATTGTACTAAAAACATGCTCAATATATTTTGAGGTAAATAACATTTTACTATCACTAGGTGGTTAATTTAAAAAATATATAAAAGTTAATTTGTAGATATTAATTGAATGCATTTTAATGTTATTCCCATCCGTTATCAGACAGTCATTTTTAAAAAAAGTAAAAAGACTGTGATATGAAATGTCTTTTTTTTTTTCCTTTTATAGACTTGGCAAAGACCATCAGTTTATGGCCTGTTTCGTTTCTTGCCAGTAGACAGCACTGAAAGTTATAAAACTAAAACAATTGCTTTCATTTATATCTTTTCCTGATTACTCTGATAGCTGAAATGTCTGAAGAAGTTCAGAATCTGTAAAGCCTGTCACATTATAGAAACATGTCTCTTTAAACTAAATGTGAAATTCCAGTAATTGAAGTGATAAATCTACTGTTTTTGCTGGGGTACTTTTGATGAGAACTATAGTAGTAAATTAGAAATTATTCTCTGCTGTTATATCATGGTAAAAGCCTTTCCATTATCTGTTGTCAGTCACTAGGTATGGGCAAATAACTCAGTTGTCAATCTAACTGTGAAACCTTAAGTTCTGGGAATAATCAATAAGCAAAAAAAAATAAGAAACAAAAAAACAAAACCTCTCTATTATCTTCATGTAATTCTTTAGACAACTTGAAGTTGTTTTTTCCCTTTTTACTTCTGCACATCTCATTTATTCACAGATATATTGGATATCTTAGAATATTTCATTTTTTATAGCTAGTTACATGTCAGCTTGTTTTCAAACGGTATATGAGAGTAACATTTCAGTACGGGCAAGCAGCTCTACCTGTGTGTCTAAATGCAATTTTACACATGATACAGACTTAATTAAACTAGCAGTAAAAAACACCTACATTTTATTATTGATTTTTCAGCTATACTATTTATTGCCTAATATTTCTATTTTAAACGTCCATGATTTTTTTCTCTTTCAAAGATTCATGTAAACATCATCTAAAAGACCACAATGAATCCAAACAGCAAGTGAAACAAAAACAAATATTATATGCCATATACTTATATTACAATCCGGATTAATAAAGCGAAAGCAATCACTTTGATTTTGACAGACCTTTGCAGCCTTGGTGCAAAGAGATGGAAAGAAGCGGGTCAGGTAGCTCTTAGCTCTGACCCTTACCTACTCTGTGACCAGGGCTGTTACCATGTCATCTTCCCCTGCCTCCTTTCATCAATAGGCAAAACAGAACGAAAAAAAACACAACACAACACACCAAGACAGCAACATAAAACAACACAAATAATCACTGGCTAAACTGCTAGAAAAATTCATCAATGCCAGGCAGCTGTTCAGGGGTGTGTAACTAGAATGACTAGCTAACCATTTTTAACATTCCTAAAATAGTCTTATATTACTTATTTAGAAGATGACTGGACTAAATGAGTGGAATAGCACTGGAGAAATAGTTTTCTGTTCAGGTCTATGAGTAATTTGTTCAAAACCTTTTGACCTGGGATGAACTCCAGGCACAGAACTTGGACTGAAACCACAAAATCAGAGAATGTCTATCTACATAAATAATTTTTTCCTCTTGATTTTATAATGGAAATGGGTGTCATCTGTGAAATTTTGATGCAGGTGCAAATGCCAAGTCTTGGAAATGTAGAGGTTCAAATTCAAGGCTCTGATTCAGTCTACATTACATATTTTACAGAGGAATAATTATTTTCAAGTAAGAGACGAAAATTATTGTTTCAGATGAGAGTTTGACCTTGTAATATTAGAATACGTGAACAAATTATGAGTGAAGTATTTGAAACTTCAACTAAAACCATATGATGAGAACCAAAGAAAACACACACAAAACTTTGCTTAGCAATTTTCTGAGTAACTGCCGAGAACATTAACAAAGCTTGATACATTTATGGACTGCCATTTTGTGTTTAAAACAATGGCCTATGCAGTAAAAGAACAACAAAAACTGCAGCTAAAACAACAGATGATTGTGCTGATCAGCTTTAAACCCAGATTCTACCAATACAATACTGTAATGTACAACTTGCTTTGGTATCCAAAGAATAGTCTCTGATTCACAGCCATAAGGTATATAGAGAGCTTAAAATACGAACTACTAGTCCAACCTTCTTTTTGGACTTGCTTTTAAGGGAAGAGGGAAAGGAAGAAATTAGACATTTAAAATAGATTTTCGCTCATTTGCAGATCTACAGCACAGAAAAAATTGGATGAATCTTCAAAGTACAAACTAAAAAAGAACAGAGAAATTAAGTGCCTCCCCAAATCTCAGGAATATGTAAACAAACTATTGCCAGTTTTGTGAATTCCCTCATTTTTTCCATTATTATTCCAATTTTATTAGTTTAAACATAAGTTGGTGAATATTTGGGAAAGGGAAACATAAATTCTATGCTGAATGAAGCATTTAATCTACATAAACCAATGCAGCAGTAAGAAATTAGCTACTTAACCTACAAAACTGCATTGATAGGATACCACAGCCAGTGTATCATGCTGAAAATGTACCACTCATTCCTAATAAGTTTAGCTAATTCATAAGGATTCTCTCTCCATTCTGTTTTGGATTTCTTGGTTTCTTGCTGTTTATTTAAAACTATTTAACTCCTCAATCTGACTGCCACAACAGCACAGCACCATCATACAGGAGTTCACATGAGTAATTGGAAGAAACGCTGTACTTTCATGTCAGCATGTTCATCCCAGAAATGACTTGCTCTATCCACCTACTGTATATTTTTGGAAAATACATAGAATTTCTTAAGGAAATGATACAATGCTAAAATTCAGTAAAAATCAAGTGACTCTGAAAGCTTCATTAGAGTCTCTGGAATGGTTTCTTTGCTTTTTCCTTTGTGGAAGTTGGGATATGACAAGGAGCATATCATGATTACCTGGTTCTCAGTTGCTCAGAGCTGACATGCAAGTGCTGACGGTACAACGAGCATGAGATCTTACACAGCCAAAGGCTGTGGGAAGCACTTCTCACACAATCTCTGCCCTGTGCCTACTCTCTTCCTTGCAGACTTCACATATTGCTTGTCTTTCCACCACTCTTATCCTTCTCCCGGTGACCCAAGTGTCCTCTCTTGCTATGGTCTTGTCTTTATCAGCAAGTTTTATGCTCAAATTCATCTAGTTACAAAGAAATTCACCTAGTTGCACTACAGCCACTCGTAGAAGAAAGGAAGGCTTATGTCGATTTAGCTATACATTGCAGATTGCACAATCATACAAAACAAAAAGACAAAATGAGAAGGTGGAAAAAGGAGAGGGGAAGGTTAAAATATACACAAGAAATGAGCACGACTGTACATTAAGGCAATAATTCTGATACTCCAGAAGAGTCAAGTATCAAAAAGAGGAGTGGCCAGCAGGTTGAGGGAAGTGATGGGCCCCCTCTACTCTGCCCTCGTGAGGCCCCACCTGAAGCATGGTGTCCAGGTTTGGGGCCTCCAGCAGAAGAAAGATGTGGACCTGTTAGAGCGAGTCCAGAGGAGGGTTATAATGATGATCAGAAGGCTGGAGCACCTCTCCTATGAAGAAATGCTGAGAGAGGTGGGGATGTTCAGCCTGGAGAAGAGAAGGCGCTGGGGAGACCTCATTGCGGCCTTCCAGTGCTTAAAGGGGTCTTATAAAAAAGATGGAGTAGGACTCTTTACTTGGGTAGGTAATGATAGGACAAGGAGGAATGGCCTTAAACTAAAATAGGATAGATTTAGACTAGACATTAGGAGGAAATTCTTCACTGTAGAAGGGTAGTAAGGCACTGGAGCATGCTGCCCAGAGAAGCTGTGGATGCCCCATCCCTGGAGGTGTTCAAGGCCAGGCTGGATGAGGCCTTGGCCAACCTGATCTAGTGAGTGGCATCCCTGCCCATGGCAGGGGGGTTGGAGTTAGATGATCTTTAAGGTCCCTTCCAACCCGAGCCATTCTATGATTCTATCTAGGAAAGGAGAAGAGGAACAAGCCAGCTCTAGAGTGAACTGAATTGTGGACAGAAGTGCATTTCAAAAATGGAATGAAACAAAACAAGGTGGGATGTATGATCACCAATACATCTGAAGGACTAGTCTGAGGTTCCTAATAGCCTGCCCTTCTTTTCTTCTTTCCTCCTTTGTGCTTATCTTCTATTTAGTTAACAGTGCTTTCTAGGCCATAGTGTCCCAGATCACCACTGTTGATGAAAAGTATGCTGCCTTTGTGTATGTTTTTTTTTTTTTATTGCTTAATAAATTAGTCACTTGTGGTTTTCATAAAGCTGATACAAAGCTTAAGAGAAGACTAAAATCCAGCTCTCCAAATTGTAGTCTACAAGACAATTCTGTTTGGCTTAGAAAGACATGTCCAATCACATAGCATGATAAGGTTTTCTTGCCATCTGGCTCCTGAATAAACTGTTACATTGTAATCTAGTGTCTGTTTGTCAAGAAGTTTGATAGTCTGGTTTAAATTATAACCTGTTTTCATTTTCTTATTTTTTTTTCCTTCATGTTGGCTGAGATTTTCCATGACTGGTCCCTGCCTGATGATGCTCTCTGGAAAGTCTGAGAAAATCCATGCCAACTACTTTTGCATCGTGAAGTTGCAAGAAGAATAAAAAGCCTTCATTGTACAAAAGCTCCTAAAATCAAAATGTAATTCTAATGCAGCAGGATGTTGGAAATTGGCATGTATGCATCATGCACTGTTAAAAATACATTCAGTGTTTGAGACTGCAAAGAAAAGTTAGAAAATAAAGAGCTGAATGACTTAATTCACCTCTGCACAGACTCTCTAGCCAAACTAATGAAGTTCTGGTCTTTTATGAAACAAAATTTATTATATAAAATTTTGCTCTATAGGAATATAATGAATAACAGTCATGACATTGACAAAAAAAACACAACAAACATCACAACAACTTTCTGTAACACAGTATCAATAATCATGTTCATAATAATCATGTTCATATGTTATCATGAAGGATGGAACAGGTATTTGGATTATTAACGGTTAGCAAATGCACTAAAATGAGATTGCTGCATGGGAAAATGTATTGAAAAAGTTGTACAAAAGATTTTTTTTCCTACATAAAAATCTTTAAGATAATAAAATGACTGCCTCCTTATTGTGGCAGTAAATACGACAACTTTCAGAACTAAAACACTAGCACGTATTTAAGCATAAGATTTTTCTTTAACTGCACTAGAAAAAAACAATTAGCCAGGTAATCTTTTTATATGATCTCTTGCATAAATAAATAAGTGATGCTTTCTGGAAAGCAGAAAACAGAAGAAATTATAGCGGAAAAAAAAAAAAAAAAGATCAGTCTTGCAAATTAGTGTCTCTCCATATGTGGGAATTGAGAGAAAAGAGATACAATAAAATAATCTGTAATGAAGACATCCCGTTTCAGTCATCAATAAACTGAGTTTACAATGGGGGGATTACAATATTCACAGCCAGTGGTACCATAACTTAGCATTAACCCTTCTTAAGTCAAAAGAATGACTTGGGATGATCAAAATGCAATTCAGTGTTAGAAAGCAACTCATGGTTTTGCTCACTCTAAACAACCCTAAAGAAATGTGGCTTCGAAGAGTCTCTTTCAGTCCATATTAATAGTTGCAAAAATTCAAAATTAGTCTCCTTGGTTCCATTTGCCTCAGGATTTGATTTCTGATGCACTTCAGATCCTGTTCATGTCAATAACTTTTTTTTTTTTTTTTTTAACCTTCATACCTGAATTGGAAATATCCTTAAGGATGGGAAATTATTTTGCTGAAATTCAAACGCATAATATTAAACTATAGACCAAGCAACAGCACGAAGCTCATGCTGTAAACTTAATAATGTTGACTTTTGCAATTTATGGCTTTTTACGTTTAACTATGAACATGAGAGTGCATTATATTCAAACTCAGCTTCAGGGTAAAGAATAAGTTTATAGTATTTTTGCTTTTTTTGCTGGGTGTCTGATGAAGGTACATAAGGTTGCCTGAGTAGGTTTATTTCTCTTTAATGGTGATTTTCTAGATTTTACCTTAGAATTAATATTAAGAAAGTCAAATCGGTCTTCCCAAGCTTGGCTGCAAAACAATGGAAAAATACAGAATGCAAAGAATTCCTCTGGAATCCACAAATTCAGGATCACTTCAGGCAAAGGTGGGCTGTGGAGTCCATGTTCTTACCTCAGGATGGTTAGAGGTGAGCTTCACACAGCAATAAAAATGAAACCTTTTGAACTGTCAGTCAGGCTTAGGGTTTTGGTTCATAACAAAATTACAGCTTTAACAAGCGAGACTTTTGCAGCTTTAGTTCCCTGTTTCAGAAAATTTGAGAGAGAGAGAGGCCATCTTCATGATTTATCTTACCTACAAAATGTAGCTGGTGGAGAAAAATTTGACCCTGAATGAAAAGAAGGGGCTTGTAAGCATCTATATCTACATACAGACGCTTAACAAATGTTCACCGGTTTTGAATTAAGGGTTTAATTCCTTTAGTGAAGACGGTGGAAACAGCACCTCAGGTGCTAATACTTCCTATTAGAAACTTCACTACATGTAATTATTCACGAGCCATCTCAACTAGTCAGTCTCTCCACTAGACAAAGCCTACTATGCTTAACATAAACCTCCAAGCCATAACTTGTAGCTCAAAGAGCAAATTATAGTACACTGTATTTTACATTACTTAGGTGCAGGTTTCTTAGCTATATTTAGAAAAAAAAAGCCCAAATCTTTTACCTACTGAAGAAGTTATCACCATCCATTCAACTCATGACTTGAAAACACTCATGAACATAACAGGCCAGATTCTCTCTACCTTTTCCCGTATATTTACTACTGAAGAAAACGGAGGTCAGTTACCTTTATAATTTACACTGCAGTATTTTAGGTAAGCTGGGTCACTCAGAAGACTTGTGGGGGAAGCGTCCTATGGCTCCCTGCCTGAGCAGTGAAGGACAACGCAGTATAACATGCAGGTACCCTCAAAAGTGAGGACCCCTCTTACACACCAACATTGTCCAGGTCTGCTTATCCACATGCAACAGGAACACCAAGCAGTCTAAAGCAGACTAGCCATAATGTAAATCTGGCCAAACACATAGGATGGGCAATCAAATTTTACCAAGTAATTTATCAAAGATTTTATATACACTTTGACTTTCTCCTGTAATAAGTAAACTTCCCCTGCCACATTTAAACAGACCTACTCCCCCCGCAAAAAAAGAAATCGATTTCTGTCTTGAGTACATATTAGTAAATGACATATCCTCCCTTTTTAATATACATTGGTCACAAATGAATCAGCTACTGCATTTGTATCCTTAAATTATGGTAACTTATAGTAATTATTATACATATATAGACACATACATACACAACAAATAACTGTAATCACCGGGTCAGTGTATCATTATGGTGAGCGAGATTGAGCGAGATCAGTTCCTGCAGCCGTATTTCAGATTCTCTTGAGTCAGATATCATACTATCAATTACACCAATAGTTCACATTTGAGGGTTTTTCTTCCAAAACACACAAGCTAGAAATCTCCTTACATCACGCTGCTAAATCAGAAGATTGTTTCACTCATTTGAGGGAAGCACTGTAGCCCACATGCCTACAGAATGATCCCAGGCTTAAAGTCTGATGATCCTTTATCTACAAAGCTGTCTGTGAGGGCACCTACTGCCATCCAGATCAGCAAGTGTGCATTCTTGCACAGAATGTTGGCCATGGATGCCAAATTACATGCCGAGCAAATATTTTCAAAGCTGTAACTTTTCATTTGTGTCTAACAATACAAACATGCTCCACAGAGCATGTTTTTCCATTTTGACAAGAACATATCTATTGTCCTCGAGAAACTCTTTTATTTTCCTACAGAAAAGCACTTAAGATCATTCTTTCTTTAGAAGGAACCACCATTGCTACTTATCTTACTTTTTACAAGAAACAAAGAGCAAGAATGCAGGAGAAACTCCATGTTTTTATCCTTACTAATATCCTTATAAAAGAATGAGTAAATGAAACTGAAAACCAGTCAGTAACAAGACCGCTGTGTAGAAATTCCTCTCTCTTGCATCTGTGTTCAATACGCTAACACATATTGCTTTTGCTGAATGAAAATAAAGAGCATTGTATATGCAGATAGGGGATGCAAAAATCAGCGAGGGCACATACAGATTCCCCCTTTGCAACCTGGATGCTAGATGACTGCAAACATAAATTCAGAAGCAATGAACAGTCTTAGCTCTCAGATTTCTTGGTGCTATTATTTTCACTGAGACTACCACACCTCTATAGCAAGCCACGGTACTTAATTGTTGTTCAACGTTTTACTGTTAATGGTGGTATAAAAAGAAAGCAAGAGAAGAGAAAAATAGGACTTTTACTAAGCTGTTATTGTCCCCTCTAGTTTGCTTCTAGGCCCCTCAATTTCAATCCATGCTGTTCTATTTTGAGGATGCTTTCAGGTGCCTCGAAGTGCACTTCGACAGATCCCTGAAGCACAGCATGGATTGAAATGAAGGTGCCTGGAGATATTAGTAATAGAAATCTCTGACACAGCTCTGCACTTTGAGAAATTGCTTGATACTTATTAGAAAGCATCATGTTTCTACAACAGTGTTAACACAGACTCCTATGACAACGCATAATAAAAATGCTAAAAGAATATTGCAAATGAAGCAGCAGGTTTGAGGAAAGAGAGGGGGAGCAGAAATGGGAAGACTGGAAGTTTTTATGTATATACATATATACTTCATCAGGCAGCAGTAGTTCTCTCCTCCCCTCCCTTCTCTTCCCCCACCTCCAAGACCTCAAAACTTCCAAAATAAAACAAAAAACAACCACTAAGTGCACATTTACTTTATTATTTAAAGTTAACTGTTTTGTTCCTCCCAAGACATGCAGGGAAAGAAAAGCAGGTAAACCTATAAAGTATTACTGTTCCTGTTTTAGCACCAAAATGCCATAGAAATGGACTTCTTTTTTTTTTTTTTTAATATTATAAAATGTTTTTTACTTCTGGATGAGAATTTCTTAGGCGAGATTTAGGCCAAGAATGTTTTAATAGGTAAGTCATAAATTCTTTCCTATTAAGGAGGTTTACAATGGGAGTACAGACAGACCTTCAACTGTTGTGGAGCAAATGGTGAGACCTCAATAAACTTGGCAACTATTTATTACAGTCCTATGGGACTTCATTTTAAAGAAGAAGGAGATTCTACCAACTACGGGCCAAAGCTAACTGATTATATACTCCCATTCCCTTCAGCATGTTTTCATCAGTAGAGACATCAGAAATACAGAGAACACTTCCTGGTCTAAATTCCAGCCCTCAGCGTGGATGCCTGACCTGTGCAAGACAACAGAGCATAAGTACAGATGCACGTGTGCTACAGTTCATGACTACCTGTCCTGCACTGCTGGTGACATATTTAGGTGTAGTACGCAAGTTTTTGCTATTTACACACATTATCTAAAAAAGCAGTAGTAGCAATGGTGTTTTGCTGGGAACTGTACATGAGCAAACAAGATTAAAAAAAAAGGGCTTTTGGTGAACAATTTTTGGTAGAAGATAATGATTCAAGATCAAAGAATATCCCATATGGTACTGCACGTATAGGAGAATGGCGATAGTCAGAAGATTTAACTGTCTGCAGGCATCTGATTTTTAGGTCTTCAAAGCTCTGCTAACATTGCCCAAATGAGATCACTAGTGATTTCCCTACTCCTAACTTAAGTTGTAAAGTAATGTATTAGAAGAAATACACAGCATTATTTTTCATGTGCACAAACATTCATAAATTGGCTTAGCTGCCCACACAAGTGTCTAGCAGCATCTGAGATGCTGAAGGCTATGTGAGAGGTCCACCTGGGGCAAAGGTTAGTGGAGGCACTGGAGACCAGGTCCTCCTGGAGAGGTTTGGAGGGCAGCTCAAATCCAAGCTGTGTGTGAGCAGCGGAGCCAGGTGCCAGTGAAGATGAGGTTAGCACAACTCAAACTGTGATCAATGTTGAGAATTCAGGCACTAGTTGTAAGGATTAACAGGCTGCCTTATCTTCACAGACTGTTTGAGTAGAAACATTTTTTTTCATTCAAATTGCTTTACTCAGATCTCTGTATAGGTTTTAATAACGAACGGGAATTCTAATTTACCATATCTATGGGCCATGGTAAATAGTTTGAAGTCTTAAAATGAATATTCTACTTTTACAAATAGTTTGCTATATATGTAAACTTCTTGTATTCACAATAATTCCTACCTATGATGAGTGAGATCTCTTAACCCAATTCATAATGAGCCATACTATATGATAAAATTAATTTTCAAAATTATTGTTCTTTTAATTTGAGTCTTTTACAACATAAAGCTTTGTTAACACATTCAGGGCTATATTGTTTTTTCTGGGGAAAAAAGACAGTGAGATTCTCAACCATGGATATGCGAACTATCCAAAATTGTAATTAATGTTTTGTTGTAATGACTAAAAAAAGTGCCATTGCCATGTTCACAACTTTGGGAAGTTTTATATTATGTGTGGGCAGCCAAGCAGACTACCAATTAGAAACACTGAACAACTGGTATCCGTCAGAAGGTCATGGTCAGAAATCGCGAACAGGGGAAGGAAATATGACTGTTAGGAATGGTAAATAACACAGAGGGCAGAGGCTAAGAAGTAAAGAAGTAAAGTAACAGGATAAAAATAAACTGGAATATGAGAAGGCACAGAGAGCAAAGCGGAAACAAAATAAGAAGAAATGAACTGGACATGAAGGAAGAAGGTAAAGGAAAAAGGCTGAAAGGAGAACAGCAGGGAGAACACTCAATCAGGAGGAAAGGAATAGGAAGAAGAAAATGTTTAAACAAAAGTTAAATAAGTAAAGACAGAATAGGTGAAAAGAATAAGAGATGCAGGGGGACAAACGACAGAGGTAAGAAGAGATATGAAAGCAGACCAGATAGAAAAAAATTACTACTATAAAAAAAAAAGCAGAGCAGAAAAGCAGTCAAAGGGTTTCCTTAAAGGAGAAGCCTTGAGGAAGAACACAAATATGCCCACTGATCTGGGTTCCAGATCAGAAAGGTGTGACCTGTTCATGGGAGTTTACTACATGTTTTTGTTTTGTTTTGTTCTTTAAAACAAGAAAAAGGGCAATACTAGAGATAGTATACTAATATAAGAAACAAACTAAATTTAGGCTGATGTATTAATTATTTTTTCCTCTAGAAGTCTAATAAATTCTTTCAAGAGAATACTAATTGTTAAAAAATATTCATTTTTAAATGCAAACTCTCTTATTTTTGGCTAATTTATTAAAAGCTCCCACTCAATTAACAAAATACAAGCCAAGTTTGGGAAGGGATCTGGACTTGAATTAGTTTCTCTGAACACAAGCTACAGACATACAACAGTTCCAAGTAAAATGGCAAGGCCTTTTGTCTTAAAGACCAGAAATGCAACAGAAACAAAATATAATAAAAAATGAAAATTCAGGTACAGGAATTATGTATTTCATACTGAATAATTATTTCTGTACTGCCCGTAAATCCTCCCTGGTAAGCTGTGCATCTAAAACTCATCGAACTGCCAAGGGGTAAACGCAGCTCCATCCATCACACAGCCACTTGACAAATACATTCCATAATAGAAGTTTATTTTTATGGGAGGCTGAATCAAGGACTTTCCCATGCATACAAAAACTTGTCAAAATTATTTATGAGTCTTGCTGAGACACACAATATGTCATATCAAACTCCTATTTTCCTTCCAAGCACAGACTGTCAATATCTCTGCTACTATCAATAATGTGGAACACCGCTGCTATAGGCCCTCAGGATTTTGAGGTCATTTGCCCATCCTAGCCTGCTGCCAGACGCTGTCTCTAGCTGCAATGCAGCTGAGGAGAGGTGTATTTACAACCTCCACGAGGTGTAGTTAAGGTAAGCACTAGGGACTGCATTCAAAGGCTTTGCCAACATAAAATAAAATGGAAACATATGTTTGAAAAATTACAGTTGATTATAGCTAGAGTTATGAAAATAATGAAAAAAATTTCGCTGGCCTCCTTCTAAATTAAAAAATCCAAAGGCTTACCAGCATTCTCTGGCATAATTAAACAAATAATCACTTCTGATGAATACATTTGCACCTTTCTGAATCTATGCTAAGAAAATCCCATACATAAGAAGGCTATTATTACCCTTTCGGACAGGAAAGATAGTTTAAAATCTCATGAACCTTGTTAATAAGGAAGAGAAGCTCATGAAATCAAGTATTTAATGCAGTCCTGTTTATTTGCAAAAAAACACAGGAAGTCTTAAAGCAAACACTAGTGCTTCTGCTAGAGGGTCCAGGCCCCTGTGCAGAAAGCACTTAGCTTCCTGAAGGCTGTATCCTCAGACCTCGTTCAGCCATGTCTTCCTTCCTGACCTTATTGGTCTTGCTGCTGTGTGTTTCACAAACCCTACACAGCCACAGTATATACCCCGTCTGGGACAGTAGTTCATTTTTGTGACTGACTTGACCTATTAATATTTTGTGCCGTGCTGGACTACCTCTTCTGCTGCTGCCCTCAGCCCTGCCGCTGGCCTCATCGGGCCAAGCCCAGGTCTCAGCCCTGGAGCTGAGATACTTGGCCCCAACCACCCCTGGGCAGCTCTCCCCTTCTCAGGACCTTGACGAAGAAGTGCCCTGCAGGTCTGTTGTGTGTTTCACCGAGCTTGTGTGCCTTGTAACACACTGTGCTTCATCACCACAGCATGCCTCACCAGTTGGGAGCTACTATCAGTGACAGCACGCAACCTCCGCAGAAACATTACGTGGGCATTTTTCAGAGCAGTTAAAGGAGACCTAAACCACACAGACAAGAAAGGCCCCTTGTTCCTGTGCTGCATATACAAACAGACCTCGACTTGTGACAGATTTGCTCTGCAATTCATCTGCAAGTGGGCATGCAGGAGGAAGGGGGATTCACATGGCACATGGCAGGAGGTTCTCTTCTTGAAGGCCAAGTTATGAATTCATGTCAGCCCAATAGCTGTTGGGAGCAATACACTGCCATTTGGGAAGTCACCGAGCCTCTGATTCTTGTTAATTTTTAGCTGCCCTTCCACGAATGACAACATGTGCTAGGAATGAACTGTCTATCAAAATCTGAGAGGAGGAATTTCTTCAGTAAAAGCTCGCAGCAGGAGATTTATTTAGCTATCTCCTCACACCCAGCCATTACAGCAGAGGAGATTACACTGATACTGCAATTAACTTTGAAGGGGCTGGCCTGGATATTGGAAAGAGTGTGGTGGTGGAAGTGTAGGAATCTGCGGCAAACTCACACAGTGGAGAAGACACAGACGTACGCTGCTGCTGGGGTTACATTGGTTCCTATACTGCAGGTAACGCATTCACTGTCCCGTGGCATGCCCTTCCTGTCTCCTTCTCTTAGACGAGTTATACTGTGAAAAAGCTCCACATCCAGATAATAACTTTTTGCAAATGTAGCATCGGAAACTTACTGGAATATATATGAGAGCAAAAAAGTCGTGCAGACACCAGGAGTTACTTTTGCGAACTCTCACTGCCTTCAGCAGCTGCTCTTAAGTGTCTGTTCAACCCCAAAGGCAGCATTGTCCCACTCACTGCATTTGGTTTTTAGGCAGGTAGCTGGGAAACTACATAAGGCACAAGGCACTCATGAACATGCCTTACAGATCTACTGCCATCAGTGCCATGCATGTTTTAAATTTTCACTTCCTAAAGCAGTAGTTGCTGTGGTTGGTACAGCTGGGAAAAAAAAGAGTGAGTTCTTCAAGTGTTTGACAAGGCTGACAGGTCCCAGGCACTGAGTTAGCTTATCGAAGGGTCACTTAATGCATTTTGAGGAGCTATGTGCAGCCTGGGAAACTTTTCAAGAAATTAAAATTTGAGAGTCACTCAAAAGAAATAGACAGATGATGAGATCTATAGGGTAAACTTTTCTTACAGATCCATACACTGCCTGTCTCAGGAAACCAGAAATTAAAAAAATTCTACCATCTCACAAACACCAACTTTTGTGTGTACTAGTACAGAACTTTGCTGAAATAATAATAAATAATGAGGAACACAGAAACAAGTACATTGTCAAATTAGAACTAACATTACAGAAAAAAAATAGAAAAAAGGGTTTTCTCATCATTTTTAGTTATTGCACTAGAATATGCTTACATTGTTTTCTGCAATTTTTGCCTGCCTGGAGAGAATTTAGAGAAGACAACTGTTTACAGCCAACCCAAACAAGAAATAAAAGTACTGGTAGCCCATGTGAACACATCCAAGTTTGTCCAGAAAATGCATTTTCACTACTTAAAAAATCCCACTTTCTTAAGGCATAAGGGCAACAGAGCTATTTAACAATTTTTGCTAGTGGTTTAAAACTGTCAGGAATCAGAGGTCTTTTAGTGGTATACTTTCCACATGACGTAGGTACAACTCATTTTGTCTCCAACAGAAGCCATCACGCCTATTACTCTTTGAACAGTGCACTGCAAATGCACCTTTTAGAAGAAGAAAAATATAATCCTATTGATTTTTCTCAGCCCTAAAATGTAATAATTTGAGATTATTTTCAGGTAACAGTAAGGCCAATCACACCGAGGCTGATTACTAAACCCAGAATCCTAGCTCCTGTTAAAAGATATTTATAAACACAATTACTTATTTAAGTTTAATGTCCCTGTGGTAAATCATATGCTGCTATTAAAGTGCTGTACTTACTGTACCACTCTTGTCTTGTAAGACAGTGAAGACTGTGCCAAAAATGACTGAACAGGCAAGGAAGCCTAACCACTATATTTTATACTTAGAGAGACAGCAGTAACTGATGCAAAGCAAATGTCCTTTTACTCATAACCATTCTGCAGTATTAGAAGACAGAGAGAAGTCAAAGATTAAAACATGTAGAACCTGAATCACCACTGACTTGCATCCTGAGTAGCCATTTAACACTGGTGCAATGTAAAGGTAAAACAGTAACATTCTGACTTAGCAGCAATTTACATTCACTTTGCACAGGTTTAAATGACTACAGTAGAATAGGGAGGAAGAAGAACCAGCTTGCTGCATTTCAGCTAAAAGTCAAGACATTTTTAGTAGCATTACTTGTATAAACTTTTAGGGTATTTTTTGCATCCTATCCTTAATTATATTCTTTAGAAGTATATAATTGAAATGCAATGGTTTGGTCTCCTTCATGCACTAGTCGTGCTCTTTAGCTTCTAAAAAGGATCTCTGCATTTCAGTTACCTTTGGAGAAATCCCCAGGAAGTTAAGACACAAGACAGTGGTTGCTTTGCTGTAGCTACTCTTTTCCCTCACCCAAGATGTGTTTTCACTCCTGCAATGTCCTTAAGCAAACATTTTCCTTCTCTTCCTGTCAAACTAAGGAACTTTGTTAGCAACACCGTAGGACAGGAGATAACTATAGAGCTCTCTAATTGTTAAGCTCTTGCAAGGGCTGAGCCTGATCATTCACTGAATTGTAGAGTTGATGGGATTCGTGTAGCTGGTTATAAATTGATAATCTAAATTAATTCATTCAAGCAGAAATCGATTTTGTAACTCCTTGAGAGCTTGTAATAATGCTTACCTCCTACCGTTTGCTGCATTCTCCGTTTCATAAAGCTGGTCGGAAACAGCTGGATTCAGGTGACCTGCTAGCTCATTAAATCTGTTACATGTTCCTTCTGGTAAATGATATTAAGCTGAAATGTCCTTGCGTTGATTTTTTTCCTTTAATTTTATGACAGAAATAACCTAATTTGTAACACAAAATAACAATCTCCTTGGATTACTTTGCCTTGTTAAAATATTTTATGCATTTTTCATTTACACGAAGGTAATGGAAAAACACTTAAACTATCTGTTATTTAAACCACAAGAGATATGTTACTGAAAGTCTGATAGCCGCAAAAATGATTGCCTCTTCATAGTCTTTGCTTTATATCTGTAATAAAAGGCGGACAATTCAATTCATCGGTTAGTAAATAAAGTACGATAGTTTTTATTTTATTTGCTCTGCATTGCAAGAACTAAAATCAGATTGCTTTTTGAATTCATTTAAAAATGGGCTCATTATTTTCCTTTTCTACTTCTAATGCAAAATGTCTGGTGTCTATTTTGAATGTTATACTTTTTTTCTTTTAAATCTAAAGCAAATATAACCTAATTCTAAATGTCAGATTAAAAGTATAAATTTCTTTCATTGACTCCTCTGTAATTATTTAAATATTGGTGACAGAATTGTCAGTAAGCAGTGCTGAATAACTGAAGCAGACCATACCTCACTATGGATCTGATACAAAGCGTAAACACTTATTTCTCAGAATTTGATGACTTCTTCTATCAAATTTTATGACAAATATTGAGCGAGTGCCATGAATTACATTGTTGAAATATGCTGCAAGGCAAAAGCGTATGAATTTGTCACTAGATAAAGCCAAAATTCTACCAAGTCCAGTGCAGAAACACCACCTGTTAAGGAAATGGGAAAATGTAATGTTGTTTTTCTGTATGGTCCTTACTTCACATACAAGGAGCGAGCAACCCAGAATTTAAAAGCTTAAATATGCCCTTGAACATTTCAGTTTACCATTTCCAGTAGACGTCACTATAGAGCAAGGATTCATGCAGGCTGAAAAAATGGCAACACTACCCAAAGAAATTATGATAAAAACGTTTAAGAAGGCTTAGCTATTAAGATAATAGTAGCTAAAATCAGAATTATTAGCTTATTAAAATTAAAGATCCATATAAAGATAAACCATCCTTTTAATTATCAGAAAGAAAAAGCGGTATTGATTTCAAGCTTCTGGCAATAACAAAGCTCAGAAAAGCATAATACATACAAAATACGTCTATCCTTCGGGTTGTATGAAACTCACAACTATAACACTAAGCAATGCGTATGCATAAAAATGCAAGTATAATGTTTTCTAACACAAAAACTCATGATAGATGCTAATGCGACAGCCATATATACCACTACCCATATAGAAGCAACTGCTTTTTCACTCACACCTTTTCTTATTACATTTATCCTCACCAAGCAGCTTCTACTCATTCCCCAAATACTACTTTTTAACTGCACATCATAATCAAAATTTTGTCCAATATAATTTATTCAGCAACATCAAAATCAGCATAGAATAGCAGTGAAAGATGATGGTAGCTTGCAGAACCATAGTGAGTGTCTAGAACACGTCGATGAAATATGTAATCATTTTTTCCTCTTAAGAAAATTGGAAAATAAGCCCTATTCCCCAGTATTTTTCCTTAACACTTACTGCCTTAAGAATTAAAACTGCACCATTCTGTGTGATGGTGTTCAATCCTGACTGGCTGGAGTTTGTCTGAAAGACAAATGCTACTCAAGGTAGTGCAAGGCTAAATGTTGTAGGCGAGTCTCCGGGAAGACCTGTCTTTGAGACATAAATTCTAATGACAAAAAGCACATAAAGGGAATTTTTTCACTATACCATACCTCAAACAATGTGTCCTGTTTTCTCTGTGAGCTTGGGTAATTTGTCTGGCCTACAGAGAAGAGTCAGGGCCAAGCTTTCGTCAATTTTCTCTGTTGCTTGTGATCTGATGTTTGCATAGCATAGAAGGAAGCACTCTCCATGCTTAGTGTAGACTTGGAATTATTAAGCAATATAGCTCCTTTGCAAGGATGCATGGGGAAGATGAGGGAAAGAAGAAGACTCTTGCCCGTTCCCCTCATGAGAGCTGACTCTATGGCTACCAGTCCTGGGATCTGTACTCCAAGAAAGAGAATATCAGCAGTCTTATTACCCACTTGGAAATAATTTCAGCACTTTTTCTGAAGCAACAGTGCATAAATTGAGGAGAACAGCTGTTCATCAGGCCAGTTCTGTGGATGCTTCCACTGGCCAAACTGGGGCTGGTGGTAGGAGCTCTTTGAGTGAGCTGCTGCTGTGAGCTGCTGGTGAGCTGACAGCTGACTCTGAGCTAAGGAGGACTCAGTTCCTGGGCTGGTCTAAGTGACCAAGCCAGTGGCGTTTTCTGAAGTGTTAGAATTTTTGGCGTGCTGCTTTTGGTGTGCTGCACAGTGCCCACCCACAGATCTGTGAATGCTCTGACAAAAGGTACTCTTTCAGTGTGAACAACTTCTGACCATTGAAAAACAGCAGAGGCAAAATTCCACTGAGTGATCTGGTTTGCTCTGCGAGGGAAGGGCTCCTGATGGCAGTGAGGAATTTCTAGCTGAGAGAGGTGCACCCAGGGCACCAATTCCCGTTGGAGCTCTTTCACTAGAAGCAGCGATGATAACACCAGGTTGATGTTGTAAACCGCGATGGTGTGAAGAAGGAGCACATTGCACTGCATCGGACAGAACAGTCATGGCAATTTTCCTGCAGTCATCCTCTACCTTCAAAATAATTGAAATTTTTGGACGGTTTGCAGTCTTCCAGTCATATTGTACTGTATCAGTTATACCCAGGAATAATCACGTTAATACCAAGTAAAGTCAAGCACTTGCCATTTATGAGTTCAGTGGTTCACAGAAGTTGAACCTCCCATTTTCAAAAGGCCAATCAAGGGATGAGTTGTTTTTCAGCGACAGATATCTCAGTACAAAAAAAAAAACAAAAAAAAAAAACCAAACAGCATTTAAAAAAATATACCGAGAGATCATCCAGCAAAGGTCTGTGTCCAATGATAATACTCTTATACAAGGAAACGTACACAGGCCTGTATGAGCACCTTTAAAAGCTCAATTATGAAATGTTTATTCATATACCTTCTATTAATGAAATGCTACCAGTAGGATAGCACATCTGGAGACATAAGACGGTCTTTCCTTTGGTGTTTGATTGCTGCAGAAGATTGGAAAAGGAAAATATTTGACAAGACTAGGGAATTGCCGAAAGAGAAAATCTTTTTCAAAAACAAGGATCAGCAACTCCCTACTGCGCTTCTTAGCACCAATGCTCATCATGTTACCTGCAAATGAAGCACGGCGTGCACGCTGGCTGCTGCCACACCCTTCCTGTTGCTAATCTGTCTTTTTAAATTTAATTTCTTTTATGGTGGCTTTTCCACCGTTTAATTAGGCCACAGGGAGTAAGGAGAGGCAGTCTCACTGTCCCTTCAGAGTTTATTTCACAGACTGTTCCCTTCAAGGATTTTATTTCTGTCACTGAAAGCAGACATTCTCATATTGCTTAAACACAGAAAATGATTAATACAATGAGATTGTTATGCTCCTAGCTAAAATGGCCTTCTTTCTAATGTGAACTACAACAGCTTGAAAAGATGGGCACTGACACTACACTACAGCTGACAGTTTTTCTTTTTTTAGGTGTACTATTATTGGGATCTGTAATACTGTGTGACCCATAATAATAATCCCACCATTCTCCTCATATTAATATCATAAATTCTGCAGACATAGATGATATTATCATATATCAAATATGACCATAAAACCAATGTGATCTTAACACCTTTGGATTTATCTTGAAAAGAAAAATACTAGATAAAATCATTTATGCTGATATCACCAAGTCTTTACTGGACTACAGTACCATGTTAAGATTACAATATATTTTTAGGAGGATAGGCATTTCTGACAGATTTATTAATCTGTTCCTTGAGTTAAAGTTGTGGACAGTTAATTTGTATGTTATTTAAGTCAATGCTTTCCATTCTGTGTCCCTGGCCACAAGCTTGAAATTCCTGAAATGCTGAATTTCGGATAATAGTCAGTGCATGTATTAAACACCCCAGCTTAAAGGAGCACTAGTCAGAGAATAATATTTTACAATATATAAGTGGCACCTGCTAGCAGTGGCACCTTCATTGCAGCTAAAGGTCTCCGAGCTAACGCAAACACATTGTGGGCTAAAATGGCATTCTTAGCTTTGGAGTGATTTAAAAGGAAGCCCATGGCATACAAATATCAAATTGATTTAATACTGGTTTCAAGTTATGTATCTCTGAGACCACTTACACTTTCCAGTGACGCGATCACAGTGGAGGACTTTGGAGCACGTAGAAGACTGAAGCAAAAGCTGAATTTAAAACACTGAAACCTTCAATTTGCCACCTCCTTCTTCCCACCTCTGCTCTCATCAAAATTAGAATTTCCAGACAGATTGTACAATGTGATTGTATGTTTGGACAACTGCTATAATAATAATATGTAAAAAAGAAGAGAGCATAAAATGGCTGAGATGCTGAGGCTGCCAAAGTGACTGTGCCACATGCAAACATGATTATTCTCATTTCAAATAAAACTTTAGGTAAAATTTACTCTAGCACAAAGGAACTATCCAGGGACCTTTATGCCACTTATGCTTTTGGTCCAGAGCACCATAGCAGCAGAAATGCTGTAGTTCAGCTAAGTAATGATGGAGCAATATTTGTGAGGAAGTTTTACAGGGCATGTAAGCCTATGTGCTGTGAAATCCCCTTTTGCAGGAACGCTCTGCAAAGCACCAAAAAGGGAGGCTAAAGCAAAAAGAGAGAAACAGAAACAAAGAAAGCAACAATGAACATCACAGCTTCAGAAATAGAGATCAAAAGCTGCTCTGAGGCCACTGGGCTTCTTGGGAAAGAGGATTCTTTCCCAATTTCTTCTCCCTGAACAACTTCAAGCCCTAGGTCCAGCCACTTGTTTTGTATGTTGTTGGCATGAGCTCTGTCCCTCAAAGAGCATAACATCTCTCTGAGAAATCATCTGATGTTTCTGAAATTTCTGCATCTCTCATGAAGAGCAACACATGACACATGAAAATTCAGTACTATAGTTGCCATTAGGAACCACATTTCTTTATGGCGTGCACAGGCATTTTGAAAGGGTAAACAGGTTTTGAGTAGTTACTTAAAATGAGTTGACATTAAAAGATTAGATCTTAAACTTAGTTGCTAAAAAAGCAGATGGGAATAAGTTGGGAGTGAGCACAGTCCCGTCTGTCTTCACATGCACTGCTACTCAAAATGGATGGAGAAAGGGGCAGTGAATCCACCGTCAGGGAGAGTCTTTTTTCTTCAAGGGGTTTCTAACCCTATGGAGCTACCAATCGTTGCAATCTTTCCAAAAGCCTTGCTAGCTCAGATATTTGAGGGTTTAATGTCTCAAGCTGCACAAGTCAGTTGGTTAAGTAAGAAGGGCTACTTTTTTTCCATTTTGTGAAGAAAACGGGAAAATTCAGCGACAGGGCTTTAAAAATACCATCCAGAGGGGGAAAAAAAAAAAAAAAAAAAAAAAAAAAGACAAGATATACAGCAATACGTAGAGTTGGCAATACTGACATTCTCTGTTCTTCACCATAACCAGAAGCTTGGAGAAACACTTCTTTGGGAAGCCAGTCTCCCTTTACAACCCACTGCAGCCATCTCGGACTCCCTGCTGTGACTAACATGCCACAATCTACTCCCTGATGCACAAATTCCCTTTGACACAGATGACTTTAATGGGTTCTTCTTTGTAGCATTATAGTATATTGTATAATTAATTCAGGAATTAAAGCTGCCTAAATGCATTCAGACATGGCTCTTCTGGAGCTGTTGCAATCTATTTTGTCAATAACCCTGGTTCAGGGGTTGATGTAGTTACACATCAGCACAACAAGATATGTCCACTCTGGGTATTTACAGTATCTGTGATAGACTCACATTTTTATGAGATGACTAACATCACATATTTTCATGTTTCACCTTAGAAAGTTATTTTGCTACAAATTTAGAAAGAAAAAGTTTCCAAACTATGAAAAATTATATGAAATGTTTTTATTTTCATGTCCTAAATATGTTCACCACATTTGAAATGAATTCCTTTTTTTTTTTTTTTTTTAAAGTGCAATCAACTATGTGAGTTTTTCCGTATGAAATTTTACTTTCCTCTTGAGGGTATCCAAAAAGCATTAAACACCAAAGAAAAACATACATGACAAAATGAAAGGTCAGAAAGGAGACTGTAATTGATTTACCTTCCTTACGGGTGAAAAAATGCTGGGGGGAGAGAGAAGGGGAGGAGAAAGAGGTGGGCTCAAGAAAAAGGGGAGAGAAGAAAGTTTTATTTGCCTACTTTCTCTTTTAATTCCCACTTTTTTTTTTTTTCTTTAACTATGAAAATATCACGAATGCCAAGGCTGGTTTTAACTGGCTTTGCTAAGTGTCTGTACTACGTACCTTAGCAGCCATTAATTTGGAAGCAATCTCTGCAACTCAAAAGCTGAAAGCATTGCTTCTTTGAGGGCAACAATCGCCAGAGATCACAAAAAGAGGTGTTCATTTTCTGTTCCTGTAGTTTGGGGTTATCCCAATCTTGCTGAGTTCTGCTCTGACTATGGAGACTGGGATTACTGAGACATATAGATGACTTATTTAGAGAACAGATGATAGATTTATCTCCCTAAATATTAGCTGCCCAAGGCATATATGTGGCACAATTTTGTACACAAAGAAATATGCAATTCTCCCTTTTCAGTACCTTTTATGTCTTCCCAAGCCAAAAATACAGAGCCCTTTTTTTTGAGAGCAGCATGTTTACAGCAGAAGAAACAAAATTTGGAAAGCAGAAAAAAGAGCAGCACTCTAACTCACTGATAGGGATATGGTGTGACAGGAAGGATGAATAATCAAAGATACAGTTGATAGTTTACTGTTAAAATAAATTAAGCAATCCTTGTGACAAAAAGTCTTTCTTACGGTATTTTAATGATATGGCTCTGACATATTTTGATCACAAATAGTTTCAAAAGAGGCTCACTCTGCCAGCTGGGCTGTTCTTAAACAAAACCTCTACATTCTGATCCAGGAAACATCAATCATCACGTCTCCAAAATCATTACCATTTATTGAGCATCCATTAATATGCTCAATGCTAAATAAAGCAGAGGAACATACTGTCCTTATCCACATTTCTGATCATCTGTCCTTTATTTTTGAAGTCAGTTTGGCTCTGCATAAACTCAGAGAGCCTAAAGTAAACAAACACATAGAAATATTTTGGTGACTATGTATTACAGTGCTATCCTTTTTGCATGCTCATTTTATCTTTCATATTCTGTAAATATATAAAAAGAAATCCTGTTCCAACTGCAGGGAAAGACCTGAAGTTGAGACTCTGCAGGACAAACGTGCTCAAAAAAGGAGTTCGGCTGCTGAGGGGCCATGATGTTTGGCTACAGGTCAGAAAAGAGAGGACGGACACCTGAGCAGCTGCAGATCTTCGCAAGAACGAGTATGTTACTTCTGAAGAAAAGACAGTACATCTTGAACTAGAGAAAAACCCACAACAACATCCTCCAAAGAAATCCAATTTTTTAAGAAGTTAATAATAAAAACAATTACTGCAATGAGTGAAATCTACTTCTGGTTCAGCCTTTCAAAAAATACTGTGCCTGAACAACCTCAGAGAACATCCTATTGGCAAAGTATTTGCTGAATTGGATAATTTAAAACATCCAAAATCTGTAATAATTCTTCATTACAGGAAAGGAATGAATATGTATCAGTTGGATGTTCTTACGGTTCTATCTACCTGCTGTGTTAGAGAAGAAGTAAAGGTGATGTTCATAAAGACAGTGACAAAATTTCCTTCATTTAATAGGCAACTCTCTGATTACTGGCCACTGGAGTATTAGGTTGAATTGCATCACTGATGAATAGCCAAGGGACTCAGTTAACAAAAATCAGTGCTTTTAAAGTCTTTAATGATCGGAACAAAATGAATGAAAGCATTTGTCAAGATTATGATTGTCATTAGAAAATGCTAATTACATATTAGTTTAATAATTACCACATGATCATTTACAAAAATTATTAAATTTTTTACCTACTTTGAAGAATTAACTTTGTTAAAAAAAAAAAAAAAAGTGTTCACAATAGTGCTTTTAGAAGTTAATATTTTTAAGATTACAGAGCTTCTGAACCTGTGCTGCTACTGTTGGAAAGCCCTGATTTGAGTTTATTGCAAATACATCTGATTTCACTCACTTAAAGATAGGAGTCATAAAGAGCAAGTAACTTTCTCACAAAAATAGCTGTACAATGAAAAGTTTAACTCCAGTAAAAAGCCACTTGTTGTTAATTAACAGGTGTGCTAAGTAAGATGTATCACTCCTCAATACTGAGCTGAGATCTGACCTAGCAATTGATGCTATGAGGCAAGTACTAAACAGAAGATCTGAGAGCTGTGTCATCTGCACAGCACAACAGAATATACCACCAGTATTAGAATAAGACAGCTTACTATTGAAAACAGAATCACATATTTTCCTGCAGACCAGCGTTACACCAGTTCTACAGCTCGAGATGCATCAGCAGCCACTAATTCAACAACAACAAAAGCATCAGGCACTACTGTGAAGTGAAATGGAAATTTTCTCAGCCAGTAGGAACTTTCATGGTTCCAATCAAATCTATGACTAATACAGTACTTAGGCTCTTTTGCCAGTGTGCAAGCATGAAATAATCCCCCCAAAGAACAATTTTCCTATTTTCAGTTTAAAGTTTACATTTTAAACAACCAGTGGTAGCTCAAATAACATCCTTCTTTTTTAGGGGAGAGTGTAATTGAACTAAATCCAATGGCGCAGCTTTAAAAAATACACCCAGAATAAAAACTGGAAAATATAAAAAGTTTTCATTATATTGTTTCTCACCTAAGATCAACATCCTGACTTGGAACAGACCCACGAGTGACAAAGTGGCCTGTCTTTGCATTACCATCTTGAAAATGGCCTTAATTCTATTTAGCTTCAAAATAATGGTACCCTAGTTATTCTTAGTAGTCCCTAGTCAGTGTGGGGGAATTTGGGGAACAGGACAGTAATTTTCCTTGAACTTTGCAAATAAACAATTAAGGTTGACTACTTTAAATGCATGCCATGTCCAGCTTCAGTGTAAAAGCATAAATGGCTGCCTTTGACTAATTTCCATTGCTGCTATGGCACAAGGACAAGGTAAGCTTCAAGAGAAAGCAGATAGATGTGCTACTGACAGCCAGAGTTTGGAGCACCCAAGCCAACATAATTTGTTCAGTTTCTTCTGCCAAGTGCAGTAGAACCTACTCCAAATCAGACTCACTGGTAGAGTAAGAGTTGTGGGAAGAGAAGAGACAAAGCTCAAGTGAAAGCCTTCTCAGGATGAGTCTTCAAATCTGGTCTTGAGGTGCAATTATTTTGATTTCTTTGAATAAAAGAAAATATTTAATGGACTGATCCTTGACATAGTTGCCCAAGTTGCATCTGACAAGCATCCGTATTGGGATAAAATACGAAAACTCTTAAAACTGGCTAGATTTAGTTGGGGGCAAAGAGGAATCCTTTGGCCAGATGACAAGCCATCTCAGGACCTTGGCAAAGGAATAGGGAAATCTTATGTATATACATATACATCACACCGTTTTGAATCCTGCCCAGGTCAGTGGCTACTCAAGCTTGTGAGTTGTCCATGCAGTATCATTTGGCTGTTTTGACTACTTTCCACTGAACAATCACATTTGCCACAGTTTTAGTCCAAGGAGTGAATGGGGATGGAAACTGAACACTCATGGCTAAAGGGATCAGCTGCAGATCAAGGTTAAGACCTTAGCAGGCCACACGAGAATCTTGCACTGCTTCGTTTTGTACTTGGTGTGTGGAATAGAGGTATTCAGTCTCCACAGCTGTCAATCTGGCATTTTTCATGAGTACTAAATTCATTTAAATAAATATATAAAATTAGGTGTTTTAACTTGTCACTTGGGTAAGATCTGTTTTATTGCTGCAATTTTTGCTGTAGTATGTACAAATCCATCAAAAAAGTCTCAGTGATGCAATCCCTTTATAAAATGGTTAATTATGTGACTTCTTCCAAAGAAGCCCTAGACGCTATGACAGTGATACTAAACCTACATTAAAAATGATCTTAAAAAATATGTAATTGATATGTTTTGTTTTCAGGGAATTTTTAGAAAGCTTGCATTTCAGAACCAGGCACACACATAGAACATTTAACCAACTTCTGTGAGAAGATAAATTTCAGACATTTAATGCTAATGCTAAAAAATATTTAACCCTTGAAAAACAATCTCAAACCTATTTTTCTGCTAGTGAGCTTGGAAAACAAACTCATAGATGTTTTTTGCTATTTTTTATTTCATAAGTTTTGTTGATAAAAATATTTAGGAAAAAAATATTACTGCATCCAGTATGTTCACTTGATCTGTACATTTAAAAATAAACATTTATTTTCATACGGACAAAATCACTGCAGTCACTGTAGCAAATAAATACTGCTTGGATGTGCATTATGGCAATATATAAGGGTAACAGATATCTGAAATTTGTTTTTATATCTATATTTTTAAATAATAGTATTGAGTGACTATGATTGCTTTTAAAAATAAGAAAATACCAACTGTGCTACCCATTTCTTTTCATTGTGAAGCCTGATTTAGAGGAGGGTACAAAAAAGATATGGAACTGGAGGAACAATTAAGTTTGAAATATATGCTAGCCTCCCACTAACAAGACCAAGTTAGAGCAGGAATGCTACATTTTTCAGGAACAAATTTTCAAAGATGCATAATTTTACCTAATACCTAATATCAGAACTGCCCCAGAAGTGGAGGTGGTGGAGATACGGTGAACCAACACAGATTTCTGACTCTCTTTATATCACTGTGGAAGGGGGTTGTTTTCCTTCAGCATGCAGGGAGGTCTGAGGTGCAGAAGAATATTGGAGCAGGGATGGGAACAGACCCATTATTTTTTTTTCCTATATCCTGACCTGAAAGAGCTCACAGTTAAGCCTCCTGCCAATGCAGTAAGGAAACAAACACAGGCAGGTTCACAAACCCTGTTTTCTATACAGACCAGTCTCAGAAGCAGGAGAACCAAGAGCCTCATTATTGAATAGCTGCATCCTGTGTGCAATCCTCAGTGCAGATTCTGTTATGTCTATGAGCAATAGCCAAAATGCAGCTTTTTTTTTTTTTTTCTTTTTTACTTTAGCATGGTTAGTAATGGTATATTCCTGTAAAATCGATTTGAAACTGACAGGAGGGCACAAAGTTATTTTTGGCTGAGGGAGGGAGAAGTGACATGTAGGCAGGCAGCCATCAGCATCGTGATTACCAACACACTGTTTCCAGGCAGAAAAAGGGAACATGCACTTTGCTAAAACTGTATTTATTTTATGCATAAAGGATAGCAGAAAAAGTCAACAAAGCAAGCTATGTCAAAACAGATACGTTCTTTCTGCTCCCTCCTACTAATTCTTCCCCTAGCAGAACCTCATGTGAGGACTCAGGTGATGCTCGCACACTCCCACTCCTCAACACTTCCCTTGTATGGCTGCATTTCCTTGGCCCCACGATTAATACTTCTTTCTCCTCTTCTAACACTAGCAACTCTCCTATTGCTCCAGTCACTGGGGTGCAATGCCCAGACCAGTGGGGCTATCTCATTCCACCTAGGTCCATATCAGCGTGGGGAACAGCACAGGGCCTAAGCCTTTCCTGCACAGAAATAATGAGGATTATTCCATTGGGCTTGGTGCCTGCTTTGCCTGCAATGTGCTCACATCTTACCACTTGGTAATCACTACTAAATACAGATGTGAAGTTATAGAAGATTGTGCCCAAGGTAATGAGTCCTGGGGTCACACCTAGTACATTTCTACTGTAATGTGGGAAAGGGAAAAGGGAAAAGGGAAAAGGAAAAGGGAAAAGGGAAAAGGGAAAAGGGAAAGGGAAAGGGAAAGGGAAAGGGAAAGGGAAAGGGAAAGGGAAAGGGAAAGGGAAAGGGAAAGGGAAAGGAAAAGGAAAAGGAAAAGGAAAAGGAAAAGGAAAAGGAAAAGGAAAAGGAAAAGGAAAAGGAAAAGGAAAAGGAAAAGGAAAAGGAAAAGGAAAAGGAGGTTTTTATGTACTCGCCTGAATTCAGGTGCTGGGGCTTCGGGTAAGTATTAACTATCATGTAATCTACAATTAAATGTGAGAGCTGGTGATGCTGGAACAGAGTCAGAAAATCTGCAGAACACTGGCTCTGCAACGGAGTGCTCCGGGCAAGCAAGAAAATAGAGATGACAAAATATCAGGAGCAGACACTTAAAGAATATTTTCCCCTTATGCAATTTTTAATAATACTAAAATAAATATTAAAACAAACAAACCAAAGTTTTCAGAGCATGAAGAAAGCTGGCTGTGGTTATAGTTTTGTCGTGTCATTCTGACAAAACTCCATCTGTGTTTCATCATCATAAAATCTGCCAGAGGTACTACGGGTCTTACATGATTTATTTACTTATTTTGCAATTAAGAAAGGAATCATAAAGAGTATGAAAGGAGTACAAAAGGAAACAAGAAAAAGAACGAGAGGGAACATGTGCATGCCAGCGAGAGCAGGTGCAAGAGAGAACAAGACAACAAAAGAAAGACAAGTCACTGTGGATAGCAAAAGAAACCTCCACATACATTTTATAAAGTCCTGCTTTTTGATCCCCTGGATTTTATTTACATGACAGTCTACCTAGTGTGAATGCTGCCTTCTCCTCCACCTTCTTTTTATTCCTTTTAGATTTTCTTACCTGCCTGTCAAAAGTGTCATCTTTAATTTCAGGTAGGTATACTGATTTCTAGTACAACCCCAGCCAGGGACACTACAATTAATATTGAATTAGCACTTGTTATATCATCTCTGAGGTTGTGCAACACTCCTACTCTGTTACTCATACCGCTGTACGCTTATTAACCACTTCACTTTAGGGCAGGACTTACCAATTGATGCATGTTTGCATTACGGAATCCCAGTTTCATTTTGGCATAGAAACATCTTTTCGGTGTTTACTGCTAACCTAAGTTAACCTACTTACAAATCCGTGATCACAGCTTCAGCTAAAACCAGGAAAAAAAAAACGTACACAAATGAGCAAACCCTTGCTGACAGAAAATAACGTGTGAGGAAGAACTCCTTTGGCATTCCTAATGCTCTTTTGGACTTGAAATATATATCAAAGTGATTTGTAAGAATCCTATTTTAAAGTGTGGCCTGATCCTATTCAATTGATACACTGTTGAGACAAAAACCAAAACAAAACATGTATAATACATTGTTTAAAAATTAATAGTCAGGAACCATTAGAACACAGTTAAAATATCTTCAGTCTGTTTTCCCCACTGATATGGGCAGATGAACTTGAGAATCAGAAGTTAAACAAAGAAGTGTAAAATACAATTATACTGTAACACAAATACATTACACTCCAGAGATAACAAAATATCAACAGCAGTATTAAATCTGCCCTGAAGTGAAGAGGTATGAAGCAATTCATTAAAATAGAAGAAAAGTAGCTCATTCTGAAGCTAACAACTGCTAACCTCCCCCCTCCCCCCCTTTTTTTTTTTTTCTTCAGGAAAATCTAACAGTGTACAGTTTTCTCCTGCAACTGTGTATGTGTGCAGATGCAGAATGTATGGGATTGGCCTTCACATGCTCTCAAACTGTTTGGGAACGAAGAAACAAGCAGAAGAAAGTTCAAGATCCAGCAGCATTTTCTCTCCCTTTCCTGATCAGTCTTGGCTGTTGGATTATTACACATGATCAAGCAAATGAGATGTACTGGAGAAGTAGTCAACAATGAAAACTGAAACCAAACCTAACAATCTTTGGAAAAATTTGGTTTTGAAAGCAATAATTTATAAATACAAATGTAAATCTGTGTCCCCTTAATGCACAGTACTGAAATACTTGGTAGCTAGGGCTTCGCATTCAGCTGGAAAGATAGATAAATGCAGTGGGTGCAGTTCCTGATGCAAAATGCATTGTTATTGTTATTATTATTAATATGGAAATCATGTAATAACATTTTTCATTTAAAGAGCCTCTTTGTTTTGGAAATGGAAGATAGTTGCTGATGAAACTTAAAGAAGTTCTACCCACTGGGAGAGCTCAATGGCAGAACGAGGCAAAAATAAAAAAAAAAAAAAAAAAAGGGGGGGAAATTAAAAAAATAATAATTAAAGAGTGAAAGAACTTACAGGTAGAATATGAATTAATAAAATCTAAATATTTCATGTATGTGGGATATAATTATGGAGCTGAAATATAATTCAGCTTAGACCTTGAGCAGAGGGAGAGGTCCTGAAGGGGGGGCACATTTAGATTTTGTTATAGATATCTCCCAACTGGAATCATCTTCGTCATATTTTTTCATAACAGTACTTAAAGTGGAGGTGAGTCCTAACATGAGCTCTCCACTTGATTTTGACCTGTGTGCAGGAGATGTTACTGCTTTCAGCTTGAAACCCTACAGTAACGATAACTATAACTAGCAATCTAGGCTGGGTCTCACTTCAAAACCATAATTCAGCTAATGTCTTGTAATCTAGCTGCTATCCATATGTATAAAAACACATCAGGTAGTCCAGAAAGGAGAGAATGGCTAAAACTTAAATCAGAATAATTTATTGGTTGCTAATGCAATCACTCTGCAGTGCACTACTGCAATTCAGGAGCCTTCAGTCTTCCGATACTTTTCACCAATTTTCCCAGGGTGTCCAAAAGGGGCAAGCTTTCTTACACTGCAAAAGAAGCAATCATGCAGCAATCATTTTGTGGGTACACTTCTGAGAAATCTCTGAAGAGCCTGTGATAAATCATGTAAAAATATTCTCTTGGCTACAGGTGCCTTTCGGTTCTTAAGCTTAGGTTAGCTGTTGTACAGGACACGGGAGGTAGTACAGGACTCCAAGTGAAACAGCTAAGCTTATTTCTCACTTGGGTAGGGCTGATTTCTGAGCACGACACGAATACAGCTACTCCTGCTGGCCTCATTTCTGATTAAATCTTAAAATTACCTTAGTTTTTGTCGGATATGGATTACTTTGTTAAGTAATACAAAAAATAAAAGCCTGTCATTAAAAGCATCCAGTAATTTATCTAAGATGAGCCTAACCTAGGATTCATTATAAACCAGCTGTAGTGACTCCACAATGTATGACTGAGCTACAGCTTGGTGGGAGACCACACACCATCTCAAAAGCTTTCCTGTGGCAGTTTGCCATTGCTGAGACAATCAAAGGCAACTTATCCTTCTTTTAAATATATATGGGGCTATGGATATATATATCCACTGTCCCACTAGTGTGAAACATCACACATAGAGAGTCACCATTGCCTGCTTCCTAAGTTTCCATGTGCTAGTCCATGCAGGACAGGGCTGCTTTCCATAGATTACCACCCTATGCCAAACAGCTTGTTTCAGTTATAATCATGATAAAACTTTCTACACTAGAACCATTAACTGATACTATGCCCACACATTGTAAAATGGTTAAATCTTTATAATATTTTGTTCTTAGTAGGATCTCCGACCTCACTGTGTTGCTTGAAAATACCATTGTTAATATCCTCTTCAGTACTCCCCCTCAAGGACAGAAACACCAGGAAAGATTTAGAGATCCCCAAATGAATTTGGAATTTCTCACTTGAATTACTTAATCTTTTAGTAAACTGCCTCTGGTCTGTCAGTGTTTCAGCCTCTACTTTTGCAGAGAACAATGTAATTACAAAGAAAAAAACACCACCACATAATGCTTCCTCTCCAACACCATGCCCAAATCACATCTATATAATTTAAGTCTGTATGTTCGTTGCCAAACCAGATACAGCAAATAATTAGAACAACTAAACTAACACTAAATATATCCATTTGGTTTTCAGCCATGGATATGCATGTATCTACAGCTGCACCATCATGTTCCCTGAGGCAGAATTACAGGGCAGATACTTGAATCAAGCAACGGGGAGTGTCTATTGCACAACACCTCCTATTAAACTGACCACAAGAAAGCTCTCAGAAATTCATCAGTGGAAGTGTAAAAATAGAACAGGGGACCAGTTTTTGTTTAAAACACATAATTAAAGGATAGATTTTCCCAGACTTTTAAAATAATTTCAGTTCTTATATTAGTACAATAGTATGATTTTTCATAAGAGTCTGCAAGATGCCTACAGACATATAGAGATTAGGAATAAATAAAGAAGGCAGGAAAGATTCCATGATCTGAGTGTGTTGCAGTCACCCAATACAATGCTTATTTGTTGGATAATTTAGGTTGTTTATATGAATAATAAACATTTAACTTAGATATATTATACTTGCTAGACTGATGTTTTTTAAATAGATACATTTTTAAACTTGTATAGGTAACACTTTATTTGCTAGCAAAGAGATTTGACTGCTAAAGTGAGAGACGCAAACTTTTCTTACACAGATCAACAAATCCCTGCCTCTCTTTTCTTATCCTCACAGATGTTTTTTGTCAGCTTTGGTACGTCACTGGTCTTTAAAATAGCTTTTCTAATTATTATCTGAATCGACAGGAAAGGCACCAAATGCATCAGAATTAAAACAAGTTAAATTAAAAATACATAAACACAAAGCTTTAGACAATAAAATAACCTGTCCAAGAAAATAGTGATCTTTCTGTTCCCTGTTTGTAATAAAAAGGGTCCAATTTATGCAGAATCAATCGAGCAGTTTCTTTCTTTGCATTCAAACGTTTCTAAGAAGAGTCCAGAAAGCTCATGCTGGCTGGGATACTGACCCGAAGGGGAAAGGCAGGAGGAACGAGGGAGCGCTTCTAACTTCACTACCCCTGAATTTTAACTGATTTGCTATATCGCACAGCCTGGAGGTGACAGGAGGCAGGTGTGGGCGCCTGTCATCGCGAGGTGGCTCGGTGGGCACAAGGGCAGCGAGCACAGGAGGAGCTGGGGTGAGCCTGGGCGAGAGATCACAGGCAGACCCATCGGCAGAGCACAGCAAGGGAGAATGTCAGATTTCATACTCGGCAGACATCTACAGCAACTGATGCCTTGTAGTCAAAGGCTGTTAAATTACCTGTGAAGGGTTACTGGCAGCCCTGGATGTTTTTCTCGTTGTTTATTTAGTTCCAAAAGCTCTTGGTCTTTGTGCTGATTGCCCTAACTGACAGCACAGGAAATCTGGACTTTGTAAACAGGGCGCTGCTGTATTGAATTACAGGTAACAAGTGTGTAATCAACCTGCTGGGGCTGGACCTTTGCAAAGAAATCTCTGGTAGACAGACAGAAAGAATAGGTTTCCATACGGGAGAATCAATTACGGGAGCAGATGAGTATAAGAAGAGATCAATTTAAATACTTTGTGCTTATTTCTTATAGCATATTTGGAAAAAGGAAAGACCCTGACATGGTGGAAAGGTAATTAAGTACTTTATTCATTGTTGCAATAATATTATAGAAATTAAAGGCAAACATGATTTGAAGTGCCCTCATTATAACTCATAAAACTGTATTAGTTAAACAGTCCTTAGCTGCAATATGCTCTGTAAAAAAATGAGGAAAAAGCTTGCAGGTTCTTGTTCTTAAAGAAGAGTTGCTGCAGTTGAATCACATAAACTGGAACAAAGAGTCACCCAAAATGAAGCAGTCATTTTCCATCTTCTAAGAGGTAAAGAGAGCCTCTATAAAACAAGGGCCTAGTGAAATCTAATACTGTGATATCTCTGCATACTAAGATAACATAATAAAGTTGAACAACAACTACCCCCCTCACAGACCATAGATTTATATGAGGTATTTAAACTGTAATTGTTAATTAAAAAGCATAAATAAAAATTCAGTGGCGATCAGTCAACAAAATAACCCTATGCCAGACAACACTGAGTAACTGACTAGTACAAGGGAAGAAATCTTTTTTTTTTTTTTTTTTTTTTAAATCATCAACACAGATCTGTTCCATCTGTGTCTGTGGCCACCATGGACTACAGCATTCTCCAAAAAGGAAAAGCTGAACAACAAAGATTTCAAAACATATTAACATCAGACGATATTTCCAATCTGAACATCATTTATTAAAACAGATACCGTATGCTATCATCTTATTATGCCCCAAAGACTTGTTTTTGCAGTTTGAAATTACAAGAAAAACAAGGTTTCATTAGCGTACTCACTGATGATGATAATTTTAGACTGCTTGCACTATTGGAATTTATGCTGTGTTAAAGCAACTGGACTTATATTGCTAAATTTTATTCCCTCCAGAGAAGCAAGTCTCTATTTTGGCATCCAAAATTTCTTTTATGTGCATGACAAATATGTTATAAAATTGACTTTAATTTCTGTTTGCTCATCTATTGGTATTTATGTACTAATATGCCCCCAATAATTGAAATTCCTGACCTACTTGGGAGCAGAAGATTATTTTTCGCAAATATAAAAAAAATACATTAAATGCCACCTTATCTGGTTAGAAAACTTTTCATCTGAACCTGTGGCACAGAAGAAGAGATTATGACACTTGCACAGGAATGATGGAAGCACCAGAGTATTTCTTATCCGTACTTTCCACCTAATTCAAGATCTAGACCCCAATAGATATTTCACACAAAGTTTGAACAAACTTTCTTCAAGACTATTAAAAAAGTTTTGGTCAAGAGAGGAAGTCAGTTCACTCCTAATGACTGTCTGTTAACAGATATGTCAGTTGCCTGACATATCCTTCCTTCCTAACTAGCATTCCTGTAAACACCTGTATTTTTTATGCATACCAAGATTTCCAGGAGAAGAATAACATCCTTTACTAAGCCATCTGAAACAGCTGGAGAAGGATTTTTTTAATCTGACTCACATCAGTAATAGCTTGTGACAGTGAGGAACACCAGCCCAGTGTTGCACGGTGGAATAACCACACATTTCTGTCAGTTCCAAATGTACCACCTTTCGATGGTATTGGAGATCTGTCTGTTCTGGTATCAGGAAAAGCAGTTGACATGAACATGATTTCACATTTTTCTGCAGTTCTTTTTTTAAAATTCATTTTCAGATATTCGCTTCTCTTTCCCCCCCCCCCCCCCCCCAATACATTTAACAGAGGTATGATGACTAAAAATGCATTAGCACTCCAACTAACGTTCCTATCATGCAAACATTAGCGCACATATTTAAGGTCTCAATTGGCTCTCCTAAAATCAATGTTAATAATTTAGTTGCGCACTTAAAATGAAGTACATGAACTCTAAGACTCATGGGTAAGAACTGAGCATCTACGTAGTACATGACAATGGAAAATGCATGGATCCTATTTTATGTTTGGGCTTTTGTCTGAAACACCACCGAGCACTCTGCGACAGAAATACAACAAAATGTAGCACGCACAGTCACAGTGGGTGCCTTTTGGACTGTAGATGGAGAAAAAGGGAAAATCTCCAGCTCGTTTTTAACCACCCAAAGTTTACCTTTTAAGTTAGTGTTTTCCTTCTCTTTCTCTCTTTGTTTTTCCCCTGTTTAAAAAGCAAATTTAAAAGACTTATTGTCCAAAATTCTTTGCTACTTGAAGGCACTGTTAAATTATATATGGGCATGCTACTCTCCATTTTCAGAGCACTAAATGCATTTCTAAAATGCAGCTACAAACATCAGTGGATACACAGATCTAGCCTTTCTCCTCAAGGACAGACACCGCTTCTCTTGCCAACTGGAAGTGCCCATTTTGTAGACGACTCTTCATTTGATCACTTCCTGCGCTGATCACCTGTCCTACACAAATGATCGTATTTAAATTCAACCCCCAATGCATAGCCTGTTATACTACCACAACAGTGAAGCAGTCCAGCCAATGCTGTACTCTTAACTAGATTCGCATTGATAATATATAGCTATAATTCTGCTTCAATTAAAAGCATATTTCAGCAGAAGCCCAGAATATGATAGGCGCTCCGTGCATTTTAATAATACAGATCCAGAGTTCTGCCCTGCTGAATGTGTATCAGTAAAGTGGTGGCAGAATTTCACTTTACATAAATAAAGACTGATCACAGTAAGACAAAATCCTGCATAACCTAAAAGTCTATTAATGGTAGCGACCCAGACACTGATGGTAATCTTTACATTTTAGATAAAAATCTGTAAGCCTATTTCAACTGACTTCAATGTTTTAAAAGCAAAAGTGTTTCATTCCCTCTATGAAAAAGAAAATATGAAAAAAAAAATCAATATGCAATACCAAAGTCTAATGAAAATGGTTAACTGGTTCTAAATATTAGCATACAAGGAACATGGTATTACATGATTTTTGTGGCTACTAAAGTCAAGTTAATTTACCTTGTACTTAAAAAGTTAATACAGGAAATGCAAAAGTCTTATTGTATTAGAAAAACAGTTCTGAAAGGCTAGAATATTTAATCTTGATTTTCATGTCATGCAATTCTGTTTTGAATTTAAAACTGAAATATTGCTGAATTACTCGACTATGCATTTAACACAGGTTTTCCCTACTAATCTGTTACTGAAAAAAAATATGTATATATGTTTCTGCAAACGTTGGTGTCTCAATAGATTCATATTTAGTGTTATTAACAAAATTAGGAAAGATGCCAAGTGTAATTTACTTGTGGCCCAAATTATGGGCTGTGACTGGGATAGATCAAAATGGATAGCAAATGTAACCTATGACAGTGGGGGTATTCTGAATAAGAAATCTGTTCTCATTTATTCTACTTCTAACATTTCTAGCAAGGTTATTGGAGAAACAATGCTCCTTGGTATTAAAACTACCCATGTAGTGTGTTAACTCTCTGACTTCTAAGTGACTAGCTGTGATAAGCTCACATAAAGACAAGTATAACAGGACATCAAAAGAACACCTTTCTTGCATGTAATTAACCACATGGGCTAGGCAACCACATTTAAGTGGAAGATGAATATTAAAAAGATAAATACATTTAATCTGTTTGTAGGAGGATTAAAAGCATAGGCCACTTATAGAAGTATGTAACCCTACCGTAAGGGCACTGACTTATTTTTGGCGTCACAATAAAGATCAAAGCTACACAACAGAAGAATCAACACCGTGTGCGTGCGTAGCTCTCACTAGAAACCTTTAACACAGTATTCTGCTTCGGCTTTGGTTCAAGGCCTAAAAACACATCTTCACTTGCAGGTTGATTTTGCTATCTAATGTGCCTGCTCAAAACCTGTATATACCTCGCAAAGCATTGAATCAGGGAATATAAAAACCTGCATGGATTTCTTCTGCATTGGAAAATACTGACGTGATGGACCCAGCATTTTCCTGGCTGCTTAGAAAACTGGACCAAGAAGTGCCTCTAAATGTTACTGGTTTAATTGAAAGCATGGCTATTACACTCAATATTGCTGCATTAAACAGCAAAAAACCTCCTTAAATATTGAATGCAAACTAAAATGTATTTTAAATGCTTTTCTGAATATGTGTAAACTTGGCTTACATATATACAGCCACACAGATACTTTCAGATTAGTAGACAAAAAAAGATAAATAAGGTTGCTTGGAAAATAAGGTTTTACTATTGAACAAATATGGGTACAGACTCTTATCTGGCAAGATACTTAGTCTATTAATGTGTATCATAACTTAGTCTTTTCAAGAAGAGAAATCAACAAATACTTTTTTTTTTTACTTTTTTTTTTTGTTTTGTTCAAAAAAAGGCTGAGCACCTGTCTGTGCAAAGCAGCCTATGTCTTAGGCTGCAAGTAAGACACTGTGCAAGTAAGTCTTGGCTTGTAAGACTCTAAGAATACAGCTACATCAGTGAAAAAATAAAAACAAAAAATAAAATAAACCATTCAGATGTACAGCTACCAGACCAGTTTCATAGCTTTAATGGTGAGAAAATCATTATGACAGTGATCTGTTCAGTATGGTCTTATAAATTTTGAACTGGCTTGGTTGATAGAGGGAAGAACCCACCCGTGTAAAAATTAACTTTACACCAGTTTAACTACATACAAATCAAAGAATACAACTGTACAGAAGATGCATCGCCAAGTGAAAGAGTGAAACTAGTATGGAACTTGTATAGATCCAGAATGAAAAGCGCAAATTATTGTCAGACTGAATTAACAGCGCTCATAAAAAAAAAAAATAAAAAGGAAAGAAAAAGCTTTTTTCATCTCATACAATACACAGAATAGAAAGTCATATACAAGCATTTCTTAATATAGCTAGAAAGATGATCCTTAGAGAAAGACATGAGGATAGTTAAGACTCCTTATATTAATATATCATGGATTTTCTTCTCAAAACACGTTGACTGAAGCGGTAATGAGGTACGGGTAAGAAGTAAAGCTATGGCCATAGATTCCTGGAACTGATCTTTCTCAAGTAACTAACTCAGTTACAATTGATTTCGAGGCTACATCAAAATAGTCAGTCTCCATTCCCTCACACAAAGTTAAAAGTACCCAGGCTTTGGTTTTGGTGCTAAATTCTCTGTTTTCCAAACCAATTGTTGGTAAACAAGTGCCAGTCCTTTAGAAATGTTTTAGACCTTCTGGCTTTAGAGGGAAGCAAAAATAGAAGCTGGGGTACACATTTGCCCACAATGAGAGATGGCAGGGATCCTCATCAGCACATGCAAATACCTTCTTAGAAATCTAGGAATCAAAAACCTGCTTCTAAATCTTCATCTGTCGAAAACTTCTCCATATAGATAAGAAAGACGTTTGTAACAATCCTACTGATTTTGTGTGGGAAATGAAGAGGGTGATTGGAAAAAAAAAAATCAGCCCAAACTTAACTCAGTTAAATACATAATTCTACAGCAAGTAGAAGTTAAATATTTCAAAGGGGAAAACAAAATACTACATAAAGCCCTCTGTAGATTTTTTTTCCCATTTTTATTCAATTTAACAGGGGATGTTGCAGTGGGGAAAAGCATGCAACCCTAATGACTTGCTTACAAGACTTGCTTAATGAGGTAAGTCAGGTGATGCAATTGTATAGAGCACTTTAAATCCACATGCAGAACAATTGATACACTGTAAGCTCTTACCCTGGCTTATCACATACTAAATTTCTCACCTGAACAAGTTCTAAAATAAAAATAAATAAATAAAATCTACTTGGCCATTTTATTATCTGGTTAATAACATAACAGTACAACTCAAACAACATAAGAAAGCTAAAGTAATGATTAAGTTGCTAAATTAACAAGATGTGGAAGACAAACTGAACTGCAATAATATATAGCTACAGTCCTGAACTCCAACTAAAATCAGGAAAATACATAACATAAAGCTAAATGGCTGGCTGTTCCAGCAGGTATTGGTGGCATACTACTGTGGTGTGACACATTTCGCTTTGCTCAAAAATACCACAGCCACCTATAATGTCAGTATGATAAAATTAAAAAAGTCATAGAGCTATGAAAAATACAATTACTACACACATAAGGTTCTTGAGTTCAATAAAATAACGTACACTGAAAGAGAATGTTGCAACACAAACTAACACATGATGAATACCAGGAAAAGAAGTCATGATATGCAATGACTCATTAATCAAGGCACAAAAATACCACAAAGCTGTAAAGAAAGTTTATGGACCATGCTGTGCTTATGTCCCATTGAAGGGCATAGCAAAGTTAATACTAATTATTAACAAAACTGATCTTTCAAAGAGTCTTTGAAAACTTGGATAATAATAAGCATAAACAGGTCACCTAAGTTCACCAGTGATGAAACTGTAGAACAGTGCACACAGCAATAAATAAGATCCCAAAATAAAAAACAAATCGCATTGTTCCACTTAGAGCCAATATGATGCTGAAGAAAGTTCAGAACTGAGTTATTTGTTTCTAATGGCTTACTACCAGAGTTCTCCAAAAAGATAAAAAGTATTGTGTCCCTATGGATTCCTGCTTGATTAGAAAAAAGGCACTCCTGGAATAGCTAATGGCTATAATCACAGTTCCCATGTACTGAAAGAGTATGCCCCACTTTGGAAGAGAATGAATGCAGTCAGTCATGAAAAGACATTTTTTAACTTGCTTTCTAACTCCAGTTAGAAAGTTTCTCAACCACTTCCCAGTGCTACCAAAAAGAAAAAAAAAAATGTGTCTATCTAGAAATATAGTAGGATTTAAAGCAAAGAGAAGAGCTACCATCACACTATGTCAAATCTAAGAAAAATACAGAAGACAGAACATGAATCTCTACTTAGTCTTTATTGAAATGATAAATGCAATTGAAGCGGTCTCAGCAGACTCAGATTATGGAAAACACTACCTGAGATCAGCTGCCTGGAAAGTACATTGAAACTGTTGGTAAACTCCATGACTGTATATTCAGCTGAAAGTTTGTCACTGGTGCTTTTTTTGACTAATTCAGCATCGCTGTTTAGATCAAACGATGTTGTATTTGTATGCCAAATCTACAACGTCCGTCTTTGCTGCAGTGTCAGGAACGTAATATATCTGAAATAATCACACACAGCAAGCAGTTTTCTGTATCTCCTGTACCTTTAATTTAATCAGGCACAGTGTGACTCACAACGTCTGAGATCATTTCTTACTTTCTGCTTGCATGAGCGCAGGAAGACCTGTTTAATTTATCACCAAATAAAGGCACAAATTGCTGGTGCTGGTGATTCTGGTATCAGCCTGCAGATGCAAGAGTGAGAAACTTTTTGGTTCAAATGACATTACATACTTTTCAGTGTTGCTCTTATTGACCAAGCAATCTTTGATTACTTCCATAAAACTCTTCATTAAACATCATCCCTGGATCAAGCCAAACAAACCAGTCATGTAATTTCACTTCGGTTTTATAAACCTGTATATAATACTTCCTTCATGACTAAATCCTGAAAAGTTATCCATGTTCAGGTTTGGACCCATTTTGGGTCCAAAATATAAAATTTAATAGCAATCAGTATTAAAAATATTTTTTGCCCTACCATACTAATGAAAGCATAGCGTCAGCGTAGAGGACATACTGTTTGGGTGAATGACAGTACAATAGCTATGTGCATCCTGTGCAGTCAGAACAGACTTGGCAAGGATTCACGACACAGACAAAGGAACTGTTTCAAGGACACCGAGTGAAATAACTTGAACTTATGAAACAAAAAGACAGGACTAAGCAAGACCAATCTGGAATGGCCTTCCTCAAGCTGGGATGGGCAAAAATGAACTGCCCTCTGAGCTGTAATCTCTCACTTCTTTTCCACTTCTTTTTTTACCACTAGACTTGATATTTCACAATTTAGGGCAGGATTTTGCCACTAAATGAAATCTACAGAGCATTCAAAATTGTAGAGGTGTAGATGGTGCAAGAATGATTGTAGCATCTGGCCTGAAACTTGAATTACCTTTTGATATTCTATTTTACTTTTATTTTGTAGTTCTCTCTATTCACTGAAGAAGTGGTTTACTTACCGGTTCTGAATGTTTAGGTGTGCTATGTTTTGGAAAGTAAGATACGACAAGGACTGTATATCGTGAAACAAAAGATTTAAATTCAACTCTGATTGGTTCACCATGACAAAGACCGCAACAAAAATGTAATACCTTCTAACTGGTATAAGGTTTACTTCAGAGGTTCACTATCATTAGAGAAAAGAAAAAAAAATCACATAAAAAGGTCAGATTCTGTCACTATTACTCACATTAGGCACCACCTTAACTCAACATGCCTCAATGAAAAATTGAAGTCAAAATAATCTGACACATAATGGCAAAATGCCCTTTATCTAACTCATACATCTATGAACAGACACTCATATTATCACATTCATGCTTTTAACTTTATTTTTAAAGACAATGTAGTGGACCCAGTTCTTTCATTCTTTTCTAGCAATTTTAAAATGATCTTAATTAATGGATATCAGAGGAACTATTCCTGACTTGTAAGGGTGAAGGACTGTGTTAGATCCAAGTACCTATGCCTAATGTTAAGGAAAATGCTTCTTACCACTGGAGCGATGCTTTAATTGAATATATTGTACATCTAGACCTAATAAAGTAAGCTTTCTCAGATAGAATGGAATGATGGTTATAAATGTTTAAATTACAACTTGGACACTCCTCCTAAGTTCTTCTGATTTGAAATGTTCAGCATAAAAGTAGTAAATATTGTCGAGTTGTTATTTTAGTCACTCTTAAAGTATTGATTTTATACTAAACATAAGGAAATTAAAACCTTAAGGTGAAACCAATGTTTTTTCCCAAGTTTACAGCCAAGGCAGCAGCAGGTTTGTTTAAAGTATCATTCACAGTATATATTGACAATATAATATATCTGCTAATGATCAAACACAAAGGAAAATATAGGTGCACTTTACTATATACGCACATAAAAGAATATTATACATGACTGTTTTAAAATGATATGTTTTAAGTGCTGAGATATTAAACATTTAATAATTTGGCAATTTCTTTCAAAGACAACTATTAAAATTAAGGGAGAAGAGGCCAACTGTCAACTCTACTGAATTCATGCCTGGTATGGCAGAGAAGATATGCACAGGGAAAGAAGACTAACCAACTTCTCTGTTTTCTTGGATGAGATGAAGGCCAAATGTCTACCTGCATAAAAAAGCTACGTTCAGAGCTATTCATCCTGAGGCCACCTGCAGCTAAGGGTTTTTGCTGATAATAATTTTCTGGAATAGTTTGTGTCCTTCCTCCCACCCAACCCCTCAAAACAAATGGCCCAGTTTTAGGAGATATTTTTGTTTTTACATTTGCCTTTTCTAGTTCTGAGCAATTTCAGACAATGAGGAAAACCCCGCTCACACTCTCCAATTTGTGCAGTCTGCTGTTCTAAACTCAGAACTACTACCAGGATTCAAATCAGCTATCATATATATCTTCTCCAAATGAAGGTCACAGTATTTACCAACAATCATTATTCCAAAAAAATACCATCTGAGGTTAACATACTTTACTAGTACATCTAGGTATGAAATGGCACAGACAGGCAAAATGAAATTTTAGATTTGGGTCTTCCAGTGACCAGCTCTGTTACTGGAATTTCTGAATGGTCTTTCTAAGGGAACACAACTACCAGTAGCAAGTTGTGCCAGCAGTAAGCAAAGCACTCTGCTTCTTTGCTCTAAGATAGCAGAGCACATTCCTGTAGACATTCCCCCACGTTACTGCTAATGCATCTAGCTGCTGCATTTTTGAAACAGAGCCCTTTCTATCTGGCATTGCCATTTCTTTTTGCCATATTAATAAAGGCAGCACATATCCCTATCAGATTATGTCTTCTTCACAGAAAAACAGGGACATTTTTAATTTTGAAAACAATGCCTTACATTGGAGGAAGATTAGCCCTTTGGAAGGCAGAAACTTTGTTTGATGGGTCTTTGGCAAATTTCTTGTATAAGCCTGAAATAGGCCTCCATCCACAAATGGATGTCTGAATTGAGGGTCCAATACAATTTCAACAGGAAGCTGGACATCTGAAAGGTAAATTATGCACCATGTGTATAGAACTAGACTTTAATTTCTGTGTACCTCATTTCTTCTCTCCCTTCCTCTGCAACGGTAGAGATTTTACATTATCTGGATTTTTTCTAAGTTATGTAATATCATTTCTCTATTCCTGAAAGACACTAAAAACAAAACAAACAAACAAACAAAACAAAACAAAACAAAACAAAAACAAAACAACCAACCAAACAAACAAAAATAAAGCCTGGTAGGGAAGATTAGTAGATTAAAAATAATCACGGCATTTTCATTCATTCTGCTGTCAAAGTATTCTTTTTTCATCAAAAGTCCAACCATTTATCTTGAGCTCTTACTTTCTGATTTCTATCAAGATCGTCACTGACCAGAATTTATATGGACTGTAGGTTAGTTTATGAACTGCATTAGTGAATAACTGCATTCTTTGAAAAACATAACCTGCTTTTTAGCATCTGTATCAATCTTTTCTCTGTCCCAAATGATAGTTGAAAAGGTATAAAACAGAAATTAGAAACTAAGCTACTTTGAAGCAAACAAGCTGCAATTAACATAATTCTTTACAAGTTATCACTGTCATAAGATATAGGATGATACCTCAGGCAATTTCTCAGAGGCCATTGTGAATTCAAATACACTTTTACCAATAACCTTGCTTCCATTGCAGGAACATAAATGACAATTTGAAGCCTCAAAACACTGATTGTAATTGTTCAGCAGCAGAACAACAACAACAAAAAAGTAATCCCAAACCAAAAAAAAAAACACAAAAGACCAACAAACTGGTTGTAAGGATCAAACATCCAAAAGAAACTCACAATTCGTGAGTTGTCCACTGATATTGATATTTAAAATTACATCACATAAGGTATCTTTCTTTTGGTGTACGTATCTGTAGGAGACTTGGATTTTAAGTAATTAAGTCTTACCAGGTAGAACACATGGAGAAACAGTCATGTTTGAGCATATATAATAGTTATGCAAGATACAGCTTCAAACAATTAAAAGGTATTTTATTTACTCCAAAAATAACAAATATTTTTAAAGGTACACTTAAGAGAAATCTAAACATACTCCGTAAGTAATATACAATTTATTTACCAAAAATAATGCCTAAATGGTCTAAATGCCTCAGTAACAAAATCAAGAAGAAAATCCTAGAGGAGGAGAGGATGTAAAGTGTGCTTAAAGATTAGGTTATTTGATCAGGGACCATAAATTCTAATATCTCAGTTTCAATCACATACAATAGCACAAGATTTCTACAGAGTGAAATTATGATTACAGAACTGTGATTTGGACTACAGGCATACAAACAGGAGTGGGATCTTCCCATTTCTGCCTGCAATACCCAGACCCAGAGCAATGAAAGAGAGATACGGGAAAGTCTTGACGTAATGCTCCAGAAAATTATTACTACTCTTTCCTTCCTTAAGCAAAAAGAAGAGGTAGGGTGGATATTGCAACTCTTACAAGTGTCTCTTGAAACAAAAAAAAAAGTGACAGAGATGACGTTTACTCATTTCCCTTCATTCATGGTTGTATCAAAGAAAATCCTGAAATTAACTGTTAAGATGGAGGATGAATTACAGGTTAATTAATCAGCATTTTAAAATGTGTACTTAGCACAATGAATAAATCTTACCCTGAAGATGATATAGTTCAAAATTCTAATAAAGGATGAAATCTGAGATATAAAAATGACCAATAAAATCACATACTTTAGATTACAAAAACAATAAAAGCTAACTGCTCTGTAACATTCCAGTCAATATAGCAATGCTATTAAATTTATAACTTCAGCAAGAAGGATCAAGAAAGTCTGAATAAATTATTCCATACTAAAGCAAGGAATGCTTGAGGAAGACAGTGGATAAATAGAAATGTAATTGACTAACCAAAGAAAATACTACTAAAGAATTGTTAAGAACTGAATGCCAGGGCATGTCCTATAGATCTGTGAGGGCAGGTGCAGCATTTACCCAACAGCAAGACATCCTCACGCCCCATTGGAGGGGCTCTGTGCATCTCTGCATACGGGTGACGTAGTGTGCAGGCTTGTGAGCAGGATTGTGTGGGGCTGGTGAGATTTATGTCCATTGCTCCAAAACCTCTTGCAATCTCAGTATTCCAGAGAAGGTACTTTCCCCCTCACCCCCTGTCTAATAACTAAGTAATACTCTGGAGATTTCAGCCAATTGCTTCCAACAGAACAAGCTCTGCTTTGAAGCACAGACCCCTCACTTCCCGGCTGCACGAGGGATCGGCCAGAGGCAAACCCGCTCTGATGTAGGGGCCGCGTAGCTGCGCTAATGCGATACTGTTCCCTGCTTCTTTGGGGACGATTAGTCCAGGCTAGCCCCTTGGTGCTGCAGCTTTGAAGTTCACGCGCTCTGGTTTTAACAGCCTGGATTCAGCCTCCGCTTGTGCTGCGCAGTGGGTTCCCAAATGGCACTGATTTCCATCAAGGGCAAAGAGAGCTGATGCAGGGGCGCCTGCAAGCAGACTTGCCCCCAACTCTATCCCCAAACAGCAGTAGCACTGTAACTCTACCAGTGCAATTTTCACGCTCAGAGTAGAGCTGCTTTCTATTTTTTCATTCTGGTTCTTGAGGAAACACTCTGCTCCCTGTATGTTTTTGTAAACAGAGGTATGTTGATTTCAAACATACAGTGTTTCTATACCCTTTCTTACATCTGAAATAAAATGCAATAATTTCTGGCTCGTGCTGACTTTTTCTTAAAGCGACATAAGCAGATACTGCTTTTTGTTCTGTGCATTTACTCGGAAGTAGCACAGGGATTTTGCAGTACTGCTGCTAACACACGTGGTGCACACACGGGCGTTCAGGGCAGTATTACCATACAAGAATCCTAATTTGATGGACCACGTCACATCCTGTATCTGAAGATCAGACAAAAAGCCAGGTGAATACAAGTAGAATCTGAATTTTAAGAATTGTATGCACTCTCAATTTTCATTACCATTGCACACGGGTGCTGTGAGGAGGGCCAGAGTGCTGCACGAGCCATCAGCACGTGTGATCACCGAGTGAGCGGCAGCCCCCAACTGCCTATTTTCTTCCTTATCTCTTAGTTTTATATCAAATTTGTGTGTGGCAAATTTTCTAATAAATTAATTTTATTTACTCAGCAAATGATAATGGTTTAAGCAATGCAGTCTTTTCATGGTTATGCAATCCAAGATAAATATATGGCTTTGGTTGTGTATTGCTGGGCACTAAAGTTTAATTGCATTATGAATTAAGTAATAATTCCACAAAATCATTTGTTAAAATCAGCTAACGACCTAGCATATCAACCATTACCTAAGGTAATGACCAATTTGGGGGTGAAGGCGTTATAAACTTTAACAAATAGTTTATATCAGTGTTATTTAATTAAAAAAAATATAAAATAAAAATGAAGTGTTTGAAAAACCTTTTGTCACTAAGCTGCCACCCATAGCTGTGGCCTGGAGGTCGCTTATGGCCACCGTACAGTCGCAATGTTGTTGGCACCTGGCTGCACAGAAGGGTTAAAACATGAGAACGAAAGGGGTAAAAGAGATGTAAAAACACAGGCAGAGCATGCTGCTGCTGAATGCATGCCATTTCATAGTCATAATTTAAAGTGATCAGAAGGGGGAAAAATGAAGCACAATAAAAATGGAAAATGTTAGATTAATGACACAGTCATTAAAATAAAAAAGGTGGAGTTATATGAGGAATGGATCTTATTTGAGTTATTGAAATTAAACAAGTTATTTTAACAATCATTTAAAAAATCACATTTTACTAAGCTCAAGGAAGGAAGGCAAAAAAATAGAAATCTTCATGGGGAATATTTCAAATTGTCAGTGGCTTTAAAAAAATGATTTAAGATTTTCTCTTGTATCTTCTCTTTCAATTTTAGAATTTTAGTTGCCATATATTATAATGGTATTTTAGCTATAAAAGTAGTTTTCCGCTCACTGTTCTCTTGCCTTTCAAGGAGACAAACAGTTTTTCTTTCCTCTAAATGAGCACAATAAAATGGGTAAGCTGTCTGGGGAAAAGGAAGCCAGACAAACTAGTAGTATAAAACTCAACAGAAAAATGTGGTACAGACAAGAGGCGATCTAATGCATGTTTACTGTATGCCACGCAATTTATTCTGCTGGTCAGGTTAAAATAAGAGCTCCTCACTGCTGAATTATCAGCAGGTTCTGTTCCAGACTAACCTCCTGGTTGCTGCTGTCCCTACAGCTGAACCTGAAAGAGAGTGGGAGAGAAAAATCTGCATGCAAAACTGTACCACGAAGGTGGTAATTCTGCAGTCAGTGTGAGTTAAACAGGAATTCTAAAAACCTGGGGACAGATCTCGCTGTTGTTCCCTACAAACCTCCCTGTACAAAGCCCCTGTATGTCTGTATGTATTTTAGTGGGCTAATTTTCAGCACTTCAGTAAGTACTTTTCCATCTTCTTGAAAACCTTCCGGAAATATCAATAGAACTATCAGTTATGAAGAAGTTGATATCGGGAGTCAGTAAATGAAAAATAGAATAAAAATGCAAACTAGGGATGCATTTAGAAGAACCAAAGCTTCACAAGATTTTCCTCTCCCTAGTTGATGCAGACAAACCAACAGATTGTCTTTCTGTCAGGCAAATCCTGATGGAGATAAATGTAAAGGCTGGAGTGCAGGCCTAATTTTTACACACAAGCTGCAACCAGACCATAGATTTATGCTTCAAGGCAACCAGATTTCTCCTTGTGTACACTTAAACACTGCTGTTGCACTCAGTCCATCTTGTTTAAATGCCTTTAAAACCAAACACAGGCTCTGCCCCCTCCCCCTCGCCTCCTAATTATATACTTTTTTGTTTGAAGAAGCAAGCCCTTTATTGCTCATAATTTCAGCTATCACTTGCTTGGGCACCTTCTACAGATCAATAGCACGTAGTTAAGTGGATGAAAAGGCTAAATGTGATTGTCATTTGCAATGCAAGGTTGTATGTTTTTTCCCCCTTTAAGCTTTAAAGCGTTGCACTAGGGTTTCATTTTAGAATACGAAATTCCCGTTCCAGGTACACAGCAGCTGCACCTTCAGAGCCTTTTGTCTTAAATTAAATATCTGTCATTTTTTAAGGCCAGAATACTGGCATAGGTTATAATAAAAACCAGCGTCCAACCTGCAATTTTACAGATTCCATTGCTGGTGGCCATACATCTTTGATGGCAAAACTACATTGGTTGTAGCGCCATAAAATCAATAAATATTAACCTTTTCTGACACTTTCTGCACGGATGCTTTATCAGTTGCTGTCAGGTGATAGAACAGGCAGTGATGTACTGTATTTTTCAGCTAAGAATCCATACCAAACTAAGAAATCAATGCAGATTAACAAGCCTTTAAATACAAAAATTGCCAATGAAATTTTGGTTCTATATGATAAAAACTAAACCAAATCATGATACTACAGAATAATAAATTTGTCACATATACTTTTAGCAATGTATGAAATACAAATACAATATTTTTATGGCAAAATAAGTGTGCTTGAATACCATAGGTGAAATAAATTCAGTTTTATTTTTCATGACATATCTATTACAAATTCCAGCTTACAAAATTAAACACCTACCGAATTAGACAAATCCCATCTCTCCATAGCACTTAGAAACTCACAGTCCTTACTTTGCTGAAAGACTTTCATAACAATTCGGTACATTTAAAACTCCATTTCTAAACGACGAAAGCAAAAAAGTAAAAGTTTACTGGAAAGTGAAAATATGCAATTTAAGTTATCGTCTATCTCATATAACTGGAACAATAACCGCATTTAGTTCTAAGCATCTTAGAAGCCTAGGGCCTTTAATTATTGGAAAACATCTTGCTCCCTACAATCCACACTGCAGCAGAGTATAGCATTTCCGCATAACAACATACAGGCTGATAACTTGGACTGGCTCTATTTCTCCCTATTCTCATCATGGCAGTTTCTTATAACTTATACTGTACTTCCTCACTAGAGTTTTAGAAGTTGTGCTTATTTATCTTTAATTTTTATGAAAAAATTAATTGAAATATGGTAGACAGATAACATGGGCTTTCCAAAACACTTCAGACTTCTTAAAAACTACCCCAATACCCCCAAAAGCTTGGAATATGTTCTAAACATTCTTCAAATATAGAACCAGGTAGTAAATATGTGAACAATGCTGGTAAGTGCTAATATGGGTGTATGTATGTTCAAAAATTCTTGAAAAATAAGGACTATAATTTGGTTTCTTTCAACCTACTTAGCCAAAGTCTATTAGAAATTATTTTATCTTTTATCTATTTATAGACATTTATAATTATTTTATCTACTTTCATGCATTTTTCTAACAATGTAGGTACGTGTACAATTACCTTCTTGTGGAAGAAAGAGACAGTACATGAAATACCAATGTAAAATAGTAAAAAAAAAAAAAACAGATATTAATGTTCACCATTATTTATACACGTATGTCTTGTGAAGCCAGTGGTGGGGACACAACAGCATCTGGCTTTGAGAGATATAATGTAATGTTATGTTAATAAGATCTAACTTCAAATGCACTGAGACCTTCATCAGCACCCACTTTAAATTTTAAACTGAAGTACAATTTTACATTCGCTGTTTCTTTGTATAGCATCTGTATTTTTACATTATTCAAGAAAAAGATCTATTTCTGTCAATCAACATCAAGAGCAATCAGATTGCAAATTCTACACTGATTTTCTTCAAATATTGGCAAAAAATACTTTAATCATCTCAGTTTACCCATTAATGTTCATATGAAAGGAAGGCATTTATTTTCAAAATTCTGGTCAGGAAAAAAAACAAATGAACAAACCAACCAACCAACCAAAAAAACCCAGTCTGATAACAAGTTTTGTCAAAATTCCAAACACACCTAAAAGTGTCCTATGGTGATGGCAGACAAAAAGCATTATTTTTACATATAGCACAGCAGACTCACCACATAAAACAAGCACTAACATTACAAATAGACGGCCTTTAGGTTGTGAGCCACTTTGTACACCTGCACAGCCACCTATCAAAACCCACTTTGAGCTCAAATCTGAATCCCTTGTACAAAATCATCCCCCACAAACCAATCTTTCTTTCCAGTTTTAGTGAGAAGATGGCAACAATGCTAAAGTACTTTCTGAAGGAGTCAACCCAGAGTCTTCATGAAAGTATCTTTTGTCTTCCCTACTTTTCCAAGATCCTCAGAAACCTTACACTGCTCAGACCTACCTATAACCGTTTACTTTTTCTGTAACTAAATACTTAGCTAATATCTCTTCTGACCAAACCTTTCTGCAATCGGTGCCTCTCCTCCACTCTTCTCTTAGAAGTTTTCTGAAGTTATCTGAATTTCAGATATATATCTTGAATCTAAAATCAATGTTAAATTAAAAACATTTCCCTAAAAACTTGATATCCCCTGAGATAATTAGATAACCCAGGTTTTATCTTTCTCTTGCTATCAAAAGATGATTTCATTTCAGTAGTTCCCTCTGGATGCTATTACTTCAAAGTAGACCACTTCTTCTAAATTTTTTACAAACTGTGTTCTGGAAACTGTTATCTGCCGCTACTTCTTAGACTAAAAAGTAACACTTTGGCAAGACACAAAAGAGGCACATAGCTCAGAGTGCAATACAGTAGTTTTCTTAAATTTTTTTTTTAAGTACGTTGATCACCTCTGCAACCCCACTATATTCCCAAACAGTATATAGCAACCAAGTCTTTCCTTTAGCTACAATACAATGATCACTAACAAAAAACTCTTCCAGTAAAAATAACCCAGGTTTCTGAAATGTTATTTAAGCAGGAACTTATTGTGTCCTTCAGGTATCTGAAAAGTCCCCTTAAATACGCTGTCCAGCAGCTTTGCCTCCTGATGTGTGATACCTCCAGCACTTCTCATAGCCCAGCCACTGGAAGGATGCCTCTGTAAGCCAGCAGTGCCTTTGATCCAGCCTGGTGGAGCTGAGCCACTGATTTGTGTTATCAGAAGCCCATTTGTGTTCAGGTTCCTATGCAATCTATTTGAAAGTTGCATTCACTTTAAAGTCCCTTTATACTATCAGAGGACATTATATGAAAATCAGACTGCTAAGGGCTCAGAGAAGGAAAACATCTGTATTAAATCTGCAGCAATTTTAGTACAGCCCATTTCTTTGACATTAGATATTGATGAGCATGCACTCTTTCCAATAAATGCAAGACTTGCATAAAATACCTTAAATTCAGAAGATGTACTTTTCATTTTCCCATTTAGAACAAGGGTTTCCCCACTAACTGACCCGCTGGGAGTTAAGAGATATGATATCTGCCTCCATGGTTTTTTGACATGATACAAGAATTATAGACAGTTGGCATGCGATGTATTTATATGAGATATAGTTTCATATTATGCACTTATATGTTCACCAAGAAAGAGAAGCAATCTTTCTTCTGCGAGACTTCTACCTATCTTCATTTCCTTTAGTGCAAACAGTTATAGACAAGCTCCTCTTTGAACTGATAATTTTTTAGAGGTCATTCAGCCCATAATTTCAGGTCCTAGTCACTATCCTGATGGTCCTTCTTAGGAAATTGGACCCAGTGGGAACGTTTTTTCCTTCTGCTTAGTCTATGGGTCAGCATTTTCCTTCCCTTGTACTTCTTAATTCCCTTAAGTGGCAATTATTTAAGGCACAGTTAGAGAAGGTGCAATCTACATTCATCCAATAAAACCTAAATATTAAAAAGGACAGAAAAATCCAGCATGGTTACTAAGGATATATGGGAGAGCATTTAGCATTTGAAAGGTACCAAAGATCTGGTAAATGAAAAGATGGGAAAAATTATGAAGAACTGTTGGAAGTAAAATAGAAATTAGAAGAAGTACAAAAGAACACGTGTACCAGACAGACAAGGCATCCTACTTGCAAAAGGTCAAGATCCAAGATGCCAAGTCAAGAAATTAATGGAATGTCGGTGCAGCATACATTGGATCAATGAAAGCAAACAAAAAGAAAGCCCAAAAGAAATTTTAAAAATCAGCATGGAATGCCAATGATTTGTGATTCATTGGAGCAATTATTGTTGAGGGCTCTTCTCCTCACTAATGACCTGAGCTAGTGAGCACTTGATTCAATCCTTCCATATCTAACGTTATCCACATACATTTAAACATCTTTTTGATTGCAGAATTATTTGCTATTACTTGTGCCGATTTGTGTAGTAACCAAATTTTGTGTGATAACCAAATATAACATTTCTGAAATTAAAAAAATAATTAAATAAATAATTAAATTGAGACAATGGCTAGCAAGTGAATGAAAAGAGACTTACAAATATTAGTACTTTATCACTCTTTCAGGACAGGTTGTTGAGATGTTGGTAGTATCTCCTAAGTAGAAATTTTAAGTGTCCTCTAAATAAAGTATAGCCACAGGGAAAAAGGCCTACAGGCCATATTTTGCCTATTATGTAGGCAAAACATACTCTGCTATGTGGTTATACTGAAATACAGTGTGCTCCTAGGTCTTAGAAGTACTCTTAGTTCAAGTCTCCAAGTAATGCAATAATTTGTTCATAATAGGGATGACAATGATGTGATATTATGTATAGGTATTTATTATACTACATATATATATGAATATATAAAATTACAAAACATTTTAAGTCAACATTTTCATATTCTCCTGCAAGTTGCCTCTTACACCTTAAGTCTACTTTGATGAACAAAAATTTTTAACAGCCTCATATTTCTTAGTACTCCAGTATAACTGCCCTGGATGATACACTGGATGATTTACTCTTAAAAGAGCTTCTGCTAATAGGAAAATAACTTAAATTTTCTTTGTGTAGGATAATCTAGACATTTAAAAATATGCTGAATGACTCCTGTGCACTATACATCTTTATTTTTTAATCCTTCTGTGAGGTTCATCATTGTTTTTTGTTTCAAAAGGATTTTTGATGAACCTGATATCCTGTTTTCTGTGTTTACCTCAAAATTTTATATCTCTCTCTATCTAAACATATATATACACATTGATAGTTGAATACTATTATTTCCTTTTATTATCTCTATTTACCACATACCAGTATATTTTCTAGCAGAATTCAGTATTTTGCCTTTCTAGGATGTGCTGTCTCATCTTAAGGGACTTCTACTTCTGTACTTTAATATTTCAGCCTTGCTTTAAAACTTTTATGTTAGGATATCCTATTTTTAGCACCAAATAGCCAATAATATGTCTCATGTTCTTCATGAAGGATGTATTATCTATTAGTGTAATGAAGTAATGCCTTCAAGTAAGATTACCTTCTTTTCATCAGCGAATCTGACTTCCTTGCAAAGGCAACAGTCTTTGTGAATACCAGCTGTGTGTGGCTACCAACACAATGCAATGGATTGCAAGGAATTTGCAGAGCAGATGTCCGTCTGATGACCTTTTGAGGGCCGATACAAGGTGGGCATTAGGATTGAACAGCAATTTTGAAAAACTATGAAGATTTCTGTTTCAGCCAGCATGGCACAGCTGCCTTCCAGGTCAGATGTCTGGGTCCTGTCCCATGGAAACCATCATGGCACAAAGAAGAAGGACAGAAAAGCAGGTATGTGCCAGCAAAGTGTGCTTTCACCCAGATTATTTGTATAGACACAGGCAAAGAGATTCAAACTGCCTGGGACAGTCTTTCAGAAAGGAACATGGGGTTGGAAATCCCCAGCACAGTGGGACGTGAGCAGAAAGGCAGTGAACAGAGTACCGGATGACAACTACAAATGTCATTGGTGCTATAAAATATGAAAAACACTTGCACAATGACCCTGCAGCACAGCACCAACTTTTCTGATGGAAAAACGGTGCACAATATGACAGACAGTACACCTCTGCTGATCAGATGCATTAAGAGAAGTTCCAGACTTTGGTGTAGGCAATGTTTTCCTTTTGTTTAAAACTATATTTTGAACATTTTTTCTTTAGTGAAATTCACAGCCTTCACTCTCATCTGAGGATACCGTCCACTTAATGGAACATAACTACGTTAATGGTGATATTTTTTTTTCACGTTAGGTGACGTAGTATTTGCATCAAAATATCTCAACACCTTTTTTCTTGTCACTCAGCAGCATCATATGCTGACTGTTCAGGAAAAGCAACTAAAGAACTATAAAAGGAGTGCCTAAGGTCTTCAACAGCAGGAGCAAAAGCGACATATTACATAAGAAGAGAAGATACTTTCACAAGCTCACATCTTTTTTCATGACACTCACTTCTTGGAAAGGACCAACTTTACAATCACGACTGCCCAGATAAAGACACTGCCTACAGAAGCTCTGCTAGGCATATGAAGCCTTCGAATAGAAGACAGATATAAAAATAATCAAATGACTTACGCTTTAGGGTTTTTTTTAAATGTCGATTAATTTTTCCTGAAACACAATAATACGTAATCTACATAGGTTATAAGGAACCTAGCTTTCTCCTTTACAAACAGAAAATCATTTATACTAGGTTTTTATTTCAAGCACACACTAAAATTATTATTCTTCACAAAAGAGGAAAGGGAGTGTCTGCCAATCAACATGACATGCTATTGAAAGACTGGCACTAATAGCTATGACAAGAGCAAACCTGTTTGAAGCAGAGCTGCTGCTTTTTTTTCTTTTTTCTTTTTTTTTTTTTTAAGTACACCAGCCATCAAAAATAATGTTTTATCTGACTAGAAACCCAAGCAATATTCCTGTAGAAAAAAAATCCTTCTACCTGATTTGCCTATATCTAGCAATGGCAGATTCTTAATATTGTTTTAAATTACAGCATTTAAAGTATATTTTATTTAAATTGTGATAAAGACTAAGAGCAAAACTATACCAAGAAAAAGTTTAATATACTTGCAAATAAAATTGTGTGTCCTTTGTTTGGAGGCTTTACTTAAGGTATCAAATATAAGTTTGCATAGGTGCTTAACTGACTTGTATTTTCATTATTTCATTGATAAATAGCATTCACTGAATTTATACTTTTGTAGCATGATGAATTCAGAGAGTATAATAGAAAACAGAAATTTTCATTTATTGATTTTTCCTAATTTGTTTCAACTTTTTATTTTCTGCTGAAGAATCAGAAGTTGTAAAATAAAAAGGACAAAGAAAAAAGGAAAAAATTAAGAGTAGAAAAGCACTAGGATACTGGTATAATTGCTACGTTATCAGGTTATGTGTGTGCAATTCACATTCTGAATAAGTCTGCAGTTTCCACTTGGTAATACAGTTATACCTTGATAAAATCACATAATAGATCACACCATAACTTTTAGCAATCAATTTTTTCTCTTAATAATTTGATAAATGTAGCTGTCAAGTGGGATAAAGATCACAATTTTATTTAGGATTAACTATTTGAACTTTCAGAATTCCGTTCATGAATATTGCAACTGTTACAACTGATAGCATCACAATTTGGTCCCTTGTTGATGATGTAATCAGGCTGCAGTTTGCTAGCAAAGCCTGCTTTCTTGAAAGCTAAAGAAACGCAAACGGAAAAGCATGGAGGGCACAGCCTTTTGAAAACTGCACTTCAAAAAAGTTTAGAAAAATATTTTTCAAACTGATGCATAAAAGGAACTTTGCTGTAAACTCTTCTTGTTTTCAGTGCTGTCTGGAAAGAGCTAAAACATCCCCTAACTCTGTTCTCCTGAGCTAAAATAGAAAAAATCAAAATATAGGCCTGGTTTACTGCACAGATGATTGCTTTTGTTGTTGATTTCAGTCCTCAGGATCCAGTAAGACATCAAGGAGACTGCCCAATAAAAGAGCAGAATTTCACAAGGATTCTTCTAACACCTCTTTAAAATATAAATAATGTAAATAAATGTATGTTCCTATGTCTTTTATAAATAATTTAGTGATGTATCAAAAAGGCAGGTGTACCTCTAGCTGGGCACAGAGAGTGTGGCTCAGAGAGTGCCAATTCAGTGCTGACGATGGGAATGTCATCTCCAGGAGAAAGACCACCTGGGGGGAATTACATGTCCCCTCAGCTACCTTTACTACCACAACACCACAGCACTTTCGATCCACAGACACAATCCTTACCTAGAGGCAGTAGATTAACAGTGTTTGAAGATTTAAGAGCAGAAAAGATCATTAGATAATTGTCTGACTTTTGGTATATCAAAGCCCCTTAAATTACATTTAATTAGTTTTGCAGTGCGCCCAGCAACCTTGGGCCTTCCTTCAAACCTATCTTCCAAAAAGACATCCAGTCCTCTTAAGGCTCAAAAGAGTGGAATGGGAACAATTTCTTCTGCTAGTTGCTGCCAGAGCTCAATTGACTTCATATTTAAATGTTTGCACCTTGTTTCCTATTTCAATTTGTCTGACTACGCATTCAGTAACTGATTTTTCTTAGGCTTTTCTCAGCTAGATTAGGAGTAGCGCACGTCTGATATTTTCTCCCTGTGAAGCAACTCATACACTATAATCAAGTGCCTATCTATCATTTTGGTCATGAATTATGTAACTCTTCATGAGCACTAAGCCTTCAATCACCACGTAGGCAGCAAACTGCCAAAACATGATCGTCACGATCTTTGTTCTGCGGATGCCCAACCCCAGAGGCACCTATAATTTTCACGGAGGCACAGGCGCACTACAGCTCTGCTCCCAAGCACACTCCACAACGGGGCTGTGCAGTGAGGGGAACCAGCTCATGCTTTCTGTTCTGCCAGGAGCCATAGGGGCAAGTGATCCTCCGCACCCACTGGCTCCAAGTGTGGCAGACACTCAGAGCATGCTGGATAATTGGAGTCCCTCACAAGCAAGATACGGCGTTCAAAGGAAGAATGGATTTACCAAAGAAAACGATAAATTGATCTGCCTTCCCTGATTTTTTTTTAAAGATTTCCAAGAAATAGTTAATGACTGCTAGTTCTAAATTAGGAAAATTACCTCCAAATTTTCCATTCAATGTCTTAAGCAGTTCCCAAATCACATAACTGGCTATCGTGAAACCATTTTTAAGCAAAAGCCTTTTGCCTTGAACTATGTAGGCACTGCATCCATTTTGCACAAGGGGAAACTCAAACAGAGAGCAAGCCCACTGCATCAGTAACACACACAGAAAAAGGGTTATTCCGACTTCCCCGAGCGGCACTCATTCTTGGACATCATGTTCACTTCTAACAGTGCAGCACAGAAATAATGATACAGAAAAAAAGCAATATCATCGTGTAACTTTCAACATGATCAAGAAAACAATAATTAGCAAACTGCTCCTCTTCTCTCCAAAGAGCATTTTGCCTTACAGCCAGTTTAGTACCCACACAAGACTACTACGCACACAGTGAGATGCCATGGTCTCTGCAGCTAGTGGAATAATGGAGATGTCAATCCATAGATATTATTCTCTTTGGATATAAATAATGCATCATAATAGTATCATAATGCTTATAAGACAAGAGCTCCTAAATGGTGAGCATTTAGTTCAAACTGAAATTATCACTATCAAGCGATGCTGTTCCAAAGCAGACAAAAATCACTGAGAAAAACAGCTGGAGTACCGATCCCTTTCAGCTTCTACCACAGGTACTGGCCATTCTCCTGTCCCACTTGTCAAAGCAATCAGGTTCAGTTAAACTCATTATCGAGATGTAGCGTCAATTGGGAGAAAAAAAACACGTCCAAGAAACTTGGAAATGCAACGCATATCCAATGATTTCTTCAGCTTATTCTGTACTAGCTTTGTCATAAAGACAAGTCCATACTGCGCAACTCAGAAAAATTTTCTTTATCAGTTAATCTCACTCAAAAAAATAATCACCGAACTGGCGGTCATCAACATGATATTACAATTCACTCACTGTATTAATTTTTTATTCATAAGGACAAATATTCAGATTTGCACATTTCAAACAAGAATAATATGAGTAGTTTCCATTATAGCCAAATTACCATAACTAAAACATTGACTGCAGGACACCTTAGCTTGCTAAATGTCCCACTTCAGTTCTAGAACAGCTATAAAATCTATCAGTGTCTTAACTGTCACTACTTTTAAAAAGACATGAATATTGCAGATAATCAGCAGTCACTGGATTTCTGCTTTCTTTTTTTTTAAACAAAATTTCAAATTCAACATAGAACTCAAGAAAATGGGTTACAGAATACCAAGAAACAGGCATAAAGCTCTTACAGAACCACACACAATGACAGTTTAAAACCAGATTTGATGATTTGTATAAAAATCAGAAGTTAAACACGTAGGTTGGCGTTTGAAGTGGAATCTAGCAAATGTAATCCATAATTTAATGTGCAGATGCACATATACCTCTGTTGGCTTGGATGCATTAAAGGTCTGCTTCTGAAATGAAGTACATTTTAAAAACTAAACACAGAAGTATTCTCTAGATTGCTGCTGTTTGAAAACATATAATGGTACTTCTTAAGGTTTATAAGGAATATAGTTGTACAGCTAAATATCTTCCTCTATGACAGAGTCTACAGCAAAAAGGGAAAAGAAGTATTGCACACCTGGTTTTGTGGCATTTCCATACTTTAATTCCTCACAATACAAAGGATTTTGAAGATGCAAAATACATGTAGAAAGGGCTGTCACCTATCATTTACAGTACCCTCCTCACATAACTTATTCTCCCTTCCACCTTCTGTAGACTTAGAAATGCATCTTAAGCTTCTTCGTGCCACTCCATAAAGGAGTGTATTAATTGCTAAAGAAAGCTGAACAGAAATTCATATTACTTCAAAGAGCATTAACTTTGAGTTAGAAATCCAACTGATAATCTCAGTTTCACAGATGAGAAATAAACTTGATTTTAACTCCCAGGCACACCTGAAAGGCATCCCACAGCTCCACTCTTGGTGGGTTCTGGTGAAGGAGTTTCTGACTGGTCCTGGGAAGTGGCAGGGAAGGAGCTGGAGTTGGTGTCCATTTCTGCCACCGTTTAGACTTATTCTATTCTGCTTGCAGAAGCAGAGGGGATGGCTTTCTCATTACAAAGCAATATTAGAACACAAAAGAAAGACAAATATGTTTAAGCTAAAAAAATTGATCTTGTATGACACTTTCATACTCCTATCATCCTAACAGGTTCTAAGTCGTGTTGTGGATTCTCTGTGGGTACCGGCAATGACCAACAAACAATCAGTAACCATGAGCTAGACATAGAACAAATCTTATTTTGATAAGGAATGTTAGCCAGGGCACAGGAGTTATCCCCTCACTGCTCTGAAAACCTTCTCTAAAATCTTTAACTCACAGATGTCCAGCAGTCAGAATGGCTTGAACAGAAGAAAAGAAAAACCCTTTAATTTAACTCTGATGTAAATGCACAATTATCACCTATGCTTTAAGAGTGTTTCTTCCTGAAAGGAAAATACAGTATTGCTATTTTAGCAATGGGATTATGTGAATAATATTTCAATATTTCTGCTTTTGTTGTATACCAGTTGTAGGCTACCACAGCAATAACAAGGTGACAACCGGTTCTTTCTAGTGTGTTTGTACAGAACCCTCGTTAGTGTAAAGGGATTTCTCCAGGATAAGTATTAATGTATTAAAAAAATAGGTACCATTAGAATACAACCCATGACAGTTTTCCTGTGTTGCCAAGACAAGCAAGTTGAATAGTTTTAACCACGTTATGCTGAAATGAGCAATTTTTTTTAACTTAGATATGGAGCCTTGAACAAACAATGTGAAAACTTACGCAGACTTTGTAATTTTAGAAAAATGCTCGTGGTTCTACCAGTGTAACCTCTTTCATGCATGAATAATGTATATTTGTCTATTGAAAGCATTCTAATTTTTCATATTATTTTATGTGGGATTATTGCAGTTAAAACCCAACGGTGTCTGGATTTAAGATCTGAGTTCAATATCCATTCATGTTAGTCAGGACTATGTTGAAATGTGATCAGCTTTCTGACCTATTTTGAAATTGGTATTCCGCCAACTAGCATTTTGTTTGCACATCCAGATATTATCCACCATATGCTGACATGACATGATGATTGGTTCCAAAATGAAGTGGAATACTTGGCAAATAGAAATATATGGTACAAATAATACACTGCCTCTAGTCAGGAAAGCAAGCAGTCGTTCTGAGAAGACTGAAAGGTTTTAAAATAGCTTGACTGTAACACTGCATAGTGCTGAATGAAAACTCTCTAGGTCATCCTTTTCACAGGTATGTGACTCTCAAAAATTACAAGATCAATTCCTTAAAGAAGATTCAAATCTGACACAACAGTACTAATAGTAGGACTTCGATAGAAGATTAATTTGCGTCTTAGGGAGGATTTGGCCCACGTAGCTTCTTCCTCCTCTGGATTCCCAAACTCTTTCTTCTCACCATCTGTTCTTTTTTCCCTCTGCTCTGACTTGTCTTCCCTCCCAGTGATGTCTAAGTTATCTTCCTCTCCTGAATTAAGATCACATTTCATTTAAGCTCCAGTCTACGCTTGTATGATTTCTCCTAAACTCTTTCCACTGAACTCTTTTCTCCTATCCTGATGCTCCAACTATACTTCTGCCTTCTATTCTGAACTTTAAAATCCCTGCTATAAAAATTATCTTCTTAAACAGAACACATCCCCAACTTTTTTTCTTTTAGTTCCTGTTTCTAAAGCCATTTTTTTGTTTTGCATTTCTCCAGTGATTCCCATGTCTGTGCTCTCTAATGTAACGTCTCAAAACATCCATGCAAGTTATTGATGGATCTCTGCTGTTCTATATTTTAATGCTAATCATTGTTTCACTGTAATGAAAATTTTAAAGGTGTATGTTCATTTGATATTGAATTCGCTCAGGAATTTTGTTTTTCTGCTCTTGGAGGAGTGGGGTAGGTAAAGAAATTTAATACAAGTGTTTAAAAAATATATCTCTGTACAAAAGTGTAACTAAAGTTCAAAATGAAGCATCTAAATAGCATGTATTTCTGATATTTACGCATTAAACTGCAAACCTTGCTGATGAAACTTGAATGGATTTCAGTGCTTGACACATAACTTTCACCCCTTATGAAAACTTGACAAGAACTAAGCCCATTTTAAAATCATGTTCTTCTTCAGAATAAATGATAGTAACATAACAGCTAGCTTTCTTATTGCAATCATTTCAGCATGCTCACCTAGAAAAGTGAAGAATTTGAAAGCAAATGGAAGAATGACCTTACCAGCATGTAAGTATGCCAGATCGGGATTTTCAATGTCTGGGTGTAGTTCTTTCAAGTGGTTACGAAACTCCACGGGGATATTGGTTCCATAGTCACATTTAGGACAGTTATACATTTTCACTCCTTCATGCTTTCCTGTATGCAAGATGTGTTTACGGATGTTTTCAGCACAGTTAGACCTAAAAAGCAATAAATTAAAAAAAATAAAAAGAAGGTATATAATAATTTATTCAGTACTAGTCATTCAAGCTCTGGCTGAAAATAAAATAAAATATAGTGTTATAACAGAAAATGGGTATCCATTGCTCATTCTTCACTACCTGCATGATTCTTGTATTCTCTTAAGTTTTGTATAGATGTCCCCTGCATGAAGGTTCCTGTTTCAGGTTAACTGTGCAATGCATCTGAACCAGAATCATTTAAAAATGAAGGCTTTTTCACATTTGCAAAAGCCTTATCATTCTTATTTTTCTGGATGGTAATCAGTTACAGACAGACATTAAGCAAAACTCTTTAACTTACCAAAACTGACCTTTATTTAACCATGCTAACAGCTAGGTCTTGAATAAACCCTGCTAGAGACATGCACAGATGCCTATAACATTCCCAACAGTGTTCAGGTGAACTTTTCCAACACAGTTCCTAGACTTCAGAGGAGCTGTTGCAAATGATTTTTGTAAGGATATTCCATCAACTCTTATCTCATCTTATTAACTGTTATTAGAAAGCAGAAGTGAGCCATTCAAGTTTACACCTTTTAGAAAATATGCACAGATTCTGATCTATATCTGAAATACGGCTGTTGTGGAACACTGGAGTTTTCATATATAAAAGTCAGAACACATATACATTTTTAAGCTCTTCAAGAAAAGCGCTTCAAGGAAAGTCCCTCATAATATTTCTGGAAAAAAAAAATGAATAGAAAAAGATCTTACATTTGCTTTATCCACAGGGAGATCCATGATGTGGCACTATTTTTTAAATTCCAGTATTAAAAATTTTGCAGTATCATTCCAAAATTATTTTGTATTAGAATTTCCCACTTACTCTAAGTATGCGATAAAATCCGTATACAAAATATTGTTTTCCCATTTATTTCAAGCATAAATAGCTAATGATTATTCTTGAATTAAAATAATGGCTAGTGTATACCCATTTCTTTTGTAGACTTTAGTCTGTAGTACTGTACACTATTAATGTGGTTAAACTAAGAATGTTAATCAAGCTTCACTGAAAGAAGTACAAGCACTCAATTGAAATATATAAATACATTATACTTCAAAAGTACTCAAGTAAAACAAAGGTAGTGTTTTGAGCAACTGATTGTTTGCTCACCGCTGTTACTAATATCACCGTAACAAGCACCTAAAAAAAGACCCCCAACATAAACTGGAAGTAGCAGCTTGAAGTTCTGTTGGAGTGCCTGTCTCTCCCTTGGAGATGGTCATAGTAAAGATGATAACTGCCTTACGGTGCTGCCAAAGCTCACCCTCTGTCATGTCCATCTGCTATATACCAGTATAATGATCAGACTCCTAAGAATGTCAGAGAAGACACTTATGTTCACTGAAAAATATGGGAAATATTGGTCCTCAGCATCTTTCAGGATTCAGCCCTAAAAAAGATTACAGTGCTCATAAGTGTTGTTAAAGTGAAACATGTATTTTATAAAAAAAATGGATAGTGTACACTGCAATGAAAGCAGGAGACAATCTGGTAACCTTCTATCGTGGGTTATACTTTAAAGGGCAGTGGATTAAAGTAGAGAATACAAATCTGAAATAAAATATCTGAATCCTTTTAGTTTGGTTCTCATACTATGTTCAGGAGAGATATAAAACTTTTTACTTTGAAATATTTCTGTGAAATATATAAAGGATCTGTGGAAACCTATGTAAGAATTGTGAAGAAAACCCAGCCTGTTCAAGGCATAAAAGGCCAGTCCTATCTCCTTTGATTTGTGAATTTGCTCTAACCACTTTAAACAGAGCAATCCTGAAGACTCATTTATTTAGCTATCAGTAAAAATCTGTGCCTAAACATGCCCACATACCGGTACATTTATCATGGTAAATCATAACTTAAATATATATATATATATTTTTCCACGTGATGAGCCCAGAAAAGCTTAATCTGAAATGAGGGACACGAGATCACAAGGCATTACAAATGGCTCTCGTATTAGGTTGCCATGCAGCAATTGCAATCATAAAGTAAACCAGGAAGGTAACAACTGGCAAATCCAAGCACTTTTGAAGCTAAGTAATACCCTTAAAGATGACATGACAAAAAATGTACTGCATATATATATATATATATTTAAATTATTCAATGTGCTTCATCTGTTTTATTAGGAGTCTTCTCATGAGTACTATACGAATATGTTATTATATGGCTGACCAAAAAGAAAACAAACAAACAAAAAAAACCCACAACACCCAAACTCTGTGTATGTGTGTACTTACATCACTTCATCTCATACGACTAAACACAGAGGTCTGTGATTTTAAACAGCACTGTGTTTTCACTAAAGCTATGCCATGATAAACATCTAACTAAAATATTATAGTGCTGCAATAGTGATGATAGTTAAACATTTGACAGGCTTTGTGCTATAAAATTCACTTCCAGGAGTTTATAAACTCTGAGATAAAGATTCCCTTTGTTCTGAAATTTGGCAATGGAGAGCCCAGCACAAAAGAAATTGTTTGAATAAAGTCTTTTTTTTTCTTTTTTTTTTTTTTTGAGTCCCACTCTAAATTACAGCAGCAAAGAAATAAATGCAGCTTTTAAGAGGCTAGCCTCTGTTCCAGGCTAAAACAGAGTTTTCATAGTTAAATTATTATCATTATTTCTAAATGTAAGCATGTTTTTGTCCTTATGACCAATTTTCCGTTTTGAAAACCAAACGTATATATTTCTGGCAATTTTTCCACACTGAAATAACAGGAAGGGCACTCATTAGTGAGACATAATTAGTTTGAAGCTATAGTCGATGGATTTGCATTCAGTGCTTATGCAGAGAAGCAGTACAGAAATTTCTTTTCTTTCTACTTTTCCTCCCAGTGAGCCTTATCAGAAATGAAGAAAGGTTTATAAGACTTGATTCAAACTCTGCGACAATTCTCTTATGGGGAAATGGAAGACCTCTGGAGAGTTTTCAGCATTCATTTCAGTCAGTGGTGAGAGAGGAGATTGGAAATGTTGTGGATGAACAAGAAACATGAGGAGCTTGGCCCACAGTTCCCAGTAAGAGGCCTGTACAACTTCCTCTATCAAAGACTGATGTACTGGGAAGGGTGTAGGAGTGTTTTCCTCTGCACATGGCCAGGAGAGCTCCTGCACTTTCTGTCCTAAGGGACAGAGCTGTGAAGTAAGGGAGACAGATAGCAAGTTTCTCCTGAGAAATCCAGCTACTGCTTGAGAGGAAAGGAAAACCTCTTTCTGTCTGAAGATAAAAAGATTATTTTTTAAATCTCTAATGCTCATTGCATGGTGATGAATTCACATCACTGTTCTAAATGCACATTTCATGTTGTCATTACAAGTCCATACCTACCAGCCAGTTTTCGGTCTTTCTTTTACTGCTCCTATGGGAGTATCATAAACTCATAAACTGGCAATTACTTAATTGTAGAATTGTACTTTTGCCACAGAGTCACAGTATGGTTGACTTTGAAAGAGACCTTTTGTCTCTTCCAAGAGGAGAGATGTCATCTTATACAACTGCCCTGCTCAAGTAGGGCCACCTTGCCCAGGACCTTGTGTGGAAGGATTTTGAGTATCTCCACGGAGGGAGACTTCACAATCTTTTTGGGCAACCTGTGCCAGTGCTCAGTCACCCACACATTTAAAAAAAAAGAGTTTGCTCATGTTCAGACAGAACCTTCTGTCTTTCCATTTGTGCCTGCTGCCTCTTGTCCTGTCGCTGGGCACCACTGAGAAGAGCAGGACTCCATGTTCACTTTCCCACCACTTATTTATACACATTTCTAAGAATCCCCCTGAAACTTGTAGGCTAAACAGTCCCAGCTCCCAATCTTTTCTTCATATGAGTGCTGCTCCAGTGCCTTCATCACCTTAGTGACCCCGTTGTTGGACTCTCTCCAGTATATCCAGATCTCACTGGTACTGGGAAGCCCAGAACTGGACACACCACTCCAGGTGTGGCCTCACCAGTGCTGAGCAGCTGTCAAGGATCACCTCCCTTAACCTACTTATGGCAGTACTTCAAATGCAGCCCAGATACCCAGGTACTGGTATGCAGTACCCAGTACCCAGATACTGTTGGCCATCTTGCAGCAAGGGCACATTGCTGGCTTGTGTTCAACTTGGTGTCCACCCATTTTGTGCCATCAGCAAACTTGCTGAGGGTAAACTCTGACCCATCCGTCCAGGCCATTAGTGAAGACACTGAATGGGACTGGACCCAGTATTGACTCCTGGGGTACTCTGCTAGTTACTCGTCTCTGACTAGACTTTGTGCCATGGATCACCACCCTCTGCGCCCTGCTCTTCAACAAGAACAATACCTCCAAGAGAGATTTAATTTACTTCTGATATCATTGTCATTTTGCAACCAAGTCTCAGGATACTGGTAATTACCTAGATAGGAAAGGCACACCACAGTGAAAAAAGCTGTGTAGGTATTCTAACAGTAAATAATAAGCAGCCTCCAATGGACATCTCCAGTGGCATCCGACTACAATGAAGCTCAAAGCTTATCAACAATAGTCTAAAGCAAACTCAGCTATCCGAAGGACTAGAACACAACAGTTTATTCAGATTTTCCACTGGGAATTGTGTCTGCACAAGCACCATCCACAGAGTGACAAGTAAGCCCAGTGCTACATGCCACAACCCTCAGTGCCCTCATCTGCTTCTTAGCAGCATTAATCTGCTTGGTGGGAGAGCACAGAGGGAAGTGGAAGGTTAGGGGTAGCATAGACTGCCAAGACATTTTGTCAGCATGAGAAGCTTCTGCCTTTATTTGCTTTGTCCTCCCATTGCCTCTCTCCTATCTCTATATATCAGTTCTGTTACCAAAAATAGGGTATTGTGCTAAAAAGCAAGAAATGGAGCGCCTTGTCTACAGGACAATGGGAAAATACATGCTGCTAGTGCACAGGGCAAAAGTTCTCAGACCTGCCTTCCTTCCAAAGCAAGAAAACACTGTTGTTCCTCTCACCCCTCAGAGCAGTATAACTGCCCCTATGCAGCCATTTTCTCAATTGCATTGGCAAGTTATGGTGTGCCACTGGTCAAAAACTAGGTCCTTCCCGTTGGAAACAACACTAGGGTAAGGGCTTCCAGAATGGCAGAGCACAGGTGTGCACTGTGCAGGAGGCAGAGGTGGGTGTTCAAAGTCAGCAGCAGGGAGCCACGTGAGGAGCAAGGAGCCTTGCAGCAAGTTCATGCAAGGTGGGGACTGGGCAGCCTGCAGGTCCTGCAGTTGGTGCTGGAGGTGGTCATATTCCCCCATCTCCTCCTCCTTCTCTCTGCAAGCCAGCCGGCCAGCCCTGCCAGTGAGCAGTACAAACAGTAAGAGGACAGGCTTTGGGCATCTCTTGCCCATGCAGAGGGGCTCAGCCCTAGTCTTGAGGCTGGAAGGAGGGGGTCGTGCTCAATCCTTCTCCAGCCACCCTCCTCCAGCCACCAGCGCTGCTTTAAGCAGCCCACGCGAACAGCCCAGTTCTGTAGCTAGCTGCAGAGCTGTGGCTGCCCGATACCAGAGGTATCTGCTGTCCTCATCTTTTCTTTTATTTAAAAAAAAAAATAAGAAAGAAATTCATAAAAACATGTTCTGTTAATTCTAAACCTGCCCATATAGAATATGAATGCTTCTATTTTTTTCTAAGGGTTTTGTACATGATAATATATTAGCACTGTATTCAACAGCTGCAAGAAATGTAGCAGGAAACAACCTAGTTTTATTAAGATGTTTTACTAATAGGAGACTGAAATTAGGACACTCTTCCATTATGCAGTGCCTGGTATTTTCAGAAAGATGCTTACTGCAAGACATGGAAATGGAAGCTTTCAGAGGTACAAATGAGGCAAAATGTTAATTATCTAGCCCACTAAGTTTTAAAAATTTTAGCACCTTGCAGGGCTTATATTAGCACAAAATAAACCTTTCACAAAAAGATTTCTTCAGGACACTAGGTACAAACATCCTCTTTCCGCAGAGAAATGCATATAACCTAAAGGCCTTGTGGCAGCTCCATGGATGTCACTATTTACAACATGAAAACAAACACAGTGATACAGCCGACTGAGTGAAAAGATTTCTGTTTTTCCCTGCTAGTCGGTATGAATCAAGTTCACTCTGGTACAGGGAGCACTCTGAAGGTCTTCTGCACCGTTCGTACCCTGCTATGCAACCTACGAGAAGCACACAGAAATGGCAACATTTTGACTGAAAAATAGCAAATTCAATGGATACTTTATTCTTGAAATCCAAGCAGTTATGATGAAAGCAAACTTCTCAGAAAAACAGGATGTATCATTGAAGACTCTTTACCTCAGTTATTAACCAAAAATTTGCAGGTGCCTAGTTTACAGAAAATAACAAGCTAATTTGGAAAACTGTCTTTAGTTATTGAAATTTTAATTTAAACTAACAAAAAAAAAATACTTTTTTTTTTTTGAAACACAAAGTCATAAGGAGCAATTAGCTTGACCTCATGGATACCACAGTCTGTAAAAAATCTGCCCAGTGATTCTTCCTTCAAACCCTCAGCCTCTTTGGTGCTAAAACATCATATTTTGAGACACATTGAAATCTGAGGGCAAGCAAAGGGGAATCTGTTGTAACTGTAGGCAAATTACTCTACAGTTAATCAGTCTCACTTTCACAAACGGTCACATTTCTTACAATGTGGCATCCAGCTAACAGATGCTGCTACATGTCTGACCCTTCCTGCTCAGCTGAAGAGTTCTCTGCTATCCAAACCTCTATTGGAGGTTCAGTTGAGCCACAGAGACTGAGTTCCTTTCATCTCATGTTGGGAAATCACCAAATTTTTGCTAAATCCTTTTCAGGTTTAAACATGGCTTTGAACACTAGACTGCATTTTGCACCAGTGCTGCACACACAAATGCCAGGACTTCCACCGTTCTTAGCACTCCCCAGCCAAGCCAGGAGTTCTGACAGCTTCTGTGTACTCCTCAGTGCACCAAGAGCTCCTGTTTATTCATTCATGTGTACCACCCTTCTAGCCTGTCTTTACTTCTCGTTCACATTAAACTGTACGAAAACTATCATTGAATAGGGTGATGGCAAACAACCCAATGGGCAACACTTTCTTGACAGGAAAGAAACACACATTGCAATCACACATATTATGTGACCAGGTTTATTCAACCAAACCCTTCACAGTGACAGAAACCTAGACAAACAAACCAAACAGAAATTAATCCCAGCATATCAAGATTTATCTACATTTCTGTTTTTAAATAAACTAATTGCCAGCTAACTCAAACTAGCTACAACACAATATGCAATCAGCATACATCATGAATGCTCAGTTCAGAACATGAGCTTAAAAACTGTAGTATTGGCTTACCTGCTCAGTGCTACAGTATTGCCCAAGAAACAGTAAAAAGCAAAAATATGTCATGGAGAAAAATACATTCTGAACTGTATTAACATTAGCATCGTCATCATTATTTTAAAACTGTAATTATTATACATTAACACATACATAACCTATATGTGCATATGTATATGAGAAATGCGGTACATCTCAGTGTTATTACTAGCATACACCTGGGTTACCTCTTCCTTGCTTTTTCTACTTTACAAGCAAAATTCTGTCTTTTATTTAGTTTTTAAATGACAGAGGGAAGAATGACATGAATACATGGGCTGGTGCTCTGTGACTAACCTCAGCAAGTGACTTACGATATTATTGCCAGAATTAGACACATTTAGCTCCATGGAAGTCGGCAAGTCAGCTACAACGTACCTAAGGCAAGCTCGGTTCTGCCTGTGTCACTGCTGGCAGACACCTCTTATGCTGTTCAGAAAGACCTCTGGTGGACAGTGCCAAGGAACTGCTGGGGGACACCACTATCCTATACCACTCTGTGTTTCTGCTGTGAACTTTTGCCCTCAGCTGATGCTTTTCAACCATACTGAGCTAAGCTGACTGAACTACATACCCACCATGTCATAAAAATGCATGCCTAACAATCTGGTGGCCACATGCGTTGCCATGTTTTACATGTACTGCCGTGTACTGCATGTATTGCCACTCAGAAAATATGAAGTAGCCCATAAAAGAGAGCACACTACATTTACATGTTTTAATGAGATTTTATGACACAGTCAGTTTCACAAAGAAAATAATAAAAATGTATTTGGGATTTATTCTGACAGTATTATAGTAACACCCAGGGATAATAATCGTAACATTTTCTGCTTTTCTACATTTATAGCTTTGCATTTTTTTTCTATAATGATCTATTTGTTATGACATACAGTATGTGTGACAGATGTCCAATGCTGGCTGCTAAAAAGTAGCAGAGCCCTGTAGGGAAGCAGCAAAAACTTGTGCGTCAGCACTGAAAATGATGGAAGATTGATAATTACTGCTTGTGCTTCAGCTCCATTCGGCAGACTAGCATGTCCAAAATGCAATCTGGACACAGATCTACCATTATATTTACAATGAGCAAATATCCCAATTTCAAAGAATCAATTGTTAGAAGTACACGAGCTACAAAGAGTTGGAGACAATAGACAAAATGCAATCTTTAAAAGGCAAATTTGGGGTAACTGGAGATTCTGAGGGGAAATAAGAAGTGGAGCTTAGCTTTCCTCCCAGGGATCTGTAGAGCAGGTTACAGCACTGCACAGTGAGCAAACAACCAAAGTATAAAAGCAGTGCTGGCAACTAGATCAATTCATAAATTTTCAGTCAAAATATTCTCCCCTCCAACAAACAAACAAACAACAACCACCAAACAGTTTGTTTCACAGCATACTTCACAACATAAAGAAAGCTTTATTTTTGCAGAAAAAAAAATATAAATTGCTCTGATTCGAAGGAAATAATGGCTTCATGCCTTAAATGCTCCCACTAACCCTGCTTTTAACAGAAAGAGAAATGGGAATAATTTAGACAGAAAGCTAGAAATTATGTCCAAACTACTCGAAAAGGAGCAGGAGGAAGGGATGCAGAGAGGCAGGGAGCCGTGCCTCAGAGGGTCTGCTCGAGCAGCTCTTCAGAGAGAGCCATGAGGTCTCCTTCTACTGACTAGAGGGGGAAAAGAAGCACAATTTTTACTGAAATCTCTCCATAACATTTAACAGGACTCCCTATTCAGCCTCTCTGCATGCAGAAGGGACCCTGCCATGGCCTGGCTCACTGGCCCACCGGCTCAGCCAGCCCGCGGCCCTTGAGGGCTGCAAAGGTCGGCTGTGCGCAGCGCCCTGCCGCCCCGTGTCAGCCACGGTTTAAGTGGCAGAAATAGCAGGTGGAGTTCATCTATTTCCCCGTAAACGGCGAATAATCACTCCATTGTTCATGGGCTTCCTCCCTCCCCCTTTGTGTTCACGCTGGAGCAGGTGGCATAAAATAGAAGTTGGTCTGAGGAACGGCCTCTCTGCCATGGCCTAAGGACGGGGACCGGCCTTTAAGTACCCTAGGCCCTGATTTAGCAAGGCACTTGCACACTTGTGCAGCTTAAGCACAAGCAGCCCCATCGACTTGAAAAGGATGACTCACAAGCTTAAATTTATGAACATGATCAAATACCTTGCTGAAATGAGGCCATGGAAAGCATCCATTTTTTTAAAAAGCTGGAAGGAATTTAATTGAAGACACACTTTCCCTTTCAACATCAATTCTTTCCCTATTGTACTTCCTTTAATGACCACATAAAGTAGCTGAACAATTCTGTAGGGTCTGTTTGTATATCCTCGGGAACCCATAAAGTATTTTCTCAAATATAAAAGTGCAGATGGAGCCTAAGAAAGGGTGCTGCAATGGTCTAGAGGCTGCAATGAGATAAAACTGGACTCCTCATGTTGCCAGAGTCAGAAATGATAGCAGCAGACCCTAAAGGCTGCCTGTCAATCTCAGATGCAGATGGCACTTCTTCCAAATGGCCTTTGTGTCAGTTCCTTCAGCCATTTTAGTGACAACACAACTCCCTAGAGGGCAAATCCTGTTGCTTTGCAGCCTGGATTCACATCCAGGGCACTGTGGTCTGTACAATCTCTGCTTGAAGTAGTTTTTTAATGCTAATGTATTGCTTCTTCTTGCCCTATCCCAGCCCCCCCCCCCCCCCCCATGCAAAAAGCAATGGTCATTTTCCTCCTCATTTCTAATGTTTCAATTTATCTCAGGAATAAGCATTAATTGTCTGAAAGATTCACTTTTGTTATGCATGCCGAAAGAATATATATAAAATTCCTGCTAATAAAATTTGCAGGTGACACTGTAATTGGTAGCATGATTAATAACAATGATACTGCAGTCATACACAGCAAGTAAGATGGTTTCAGAAGCTAGGTCGGTTGAATCAAAATATGTACACATACACCCGGGTGCCAGGTTTCACACCTTTGCACAAAGCATGCAAGTAACTCACAGAAGGCAAAAACACTGTGAAAAGCTATGACACTGAAAACGATTTAGGGATTAGAGAGCCAACAGTTTTATGTGAACTTCTAGTGTGATGTTGTAAGAAAGGTCCCATGCCATCCTTAGATGTATAAGCAAGTAAGTAGTAAGAAAATGTAAGGAGGCTATGTTCTCTTTATGACACTGCAGAAACTAATGCCAGCTATCTACTTCCCATATTGCTGCCTACATTTTAGAAAGTACACAAGCAGCTGCAATGGTTAGAAACAGAACTACAAGTTAAGGGGAAAAAATAAAAATTCTGTTTTGCTTGAGTTTGAGACTTGAATATCTTAACAAGGAATAAATGCATGATTAAGGAACACCTTAATTTGAGAAAACCTGTATCAAAACCAAAAGCAACAACTACAAGTTGTAGTTAAAATCAAATGAGAAATAAGGCATGATTTCTTCAGCAATTGCAGCAATTAACCTTTCATGCAAGGGGAATGGCTTCTCCAACTTTTGGTGTTTTCAAATAAAACCTGAACGTCTTTCTAAAAGACAAAATTCAGTAAAACACAAGAGCAAGCTGTAGGAAAAAAAAAATAATAATAAAAAACCACCTATGAAGTTTGTTTTATGTAGAAGGTCAGACTGGATGAGCTTAAGGCTTTCTCCGGGCTCAAAGTCTACAAGAAGTACAGTTTAAGTCTGAGAAATGTCATTGTGAGGTCAGACATTTATTGTGTTTCCATGATGTCATTGAAATTTGTTCAGTCTGCAAATTAAAATATATCCTTCCTGGCTGTCAATACTGCAAAACCATCTTCGGTTCTGAAAGTCAAATCTGATTCTTTAGCTGGAGGTATGATTGATTAGCCGATCTAAGATCTGCCTTGAAAGTATATATTGGAGAAACATCATTCTCTTCACATTATGTCCTCATAATGCTATTGTCTGCACAAAAATAAGTAAATGCACCATTTGGCTCTGTACTTTGAGCTTACTTCACAGTCATCATTCACCCAAGGAAACCCTGTTTTGAGAGTAGGGGGCAGCAAAATTTATTTTGTGTTCCCGTGAGAGTACATTTGCCTATGGACACTGTGCTGCTCAGTAAGAAATTGTAGTTTTCATGTAGTTAGGCTTTCAAAGTAGACATACACGTCAAGTACGATCTACTGTGTGCTTCACCACGAGATACTAAAATGGAATACAGTTGATTTAAGGCACTAAACTATGTATTTAATTTACCTACCATTCTTAGTGCACATAAACAGAGTAAAATGTGTAAGATTTTTTGAAACTGTTTTTTCTGGCACTTTTTCAGACTATTGAATATCCCAGATAAGCCGTCTTGTAAAACTATTAGATTCAAATTGGACCACCCAGAACAAAAAAGAAATTATTACGGTTCTTTCAGCTATACACAATTATGTCTAAGCATTACATACACTATTTTAACTAGATAAGAAATCATGGCACATTGTAGATCTATTGGTTGAGAAGCATAGGAACTGCCTGAACTGTATAGCTTCAAAAAGCTGATAAAAACCCAAGAAGAAAAAAAAATTAATCACCAAGGAAAAGCCTTCTGATCACGTGTGCAAAGGTTTGTACTTAAAGAAAAAAAAAGTGAGAGTTAAAAAACCCTGTCATATTACATGAAAATAACCCTCTTTTACTTAGTATAGATGGTGGTATGGATTTGCCTTTTTGACCACATAGGGTTAACGTGAAAAGAGGGAAAGATGGTAAAATATGAAACTTGTTCTTTGGCTTCATCTTTCACATTCCTGTATCATACTAGAGCAGAAACTAATGAACTTGCTCATCTTTGAAAGCCCTTTTGCATGCTTCTTCCTTCACCCTTAACTCTGATCCTTGCAGATCTTCCCTTATGTGTGTGCCAATTTTACTGGTATAATATGTGCACTTTTATTAGTTGTGTTCTGATGATTTCTACTGAGAGATACTTAAAGCTTATACAAGTCAAAAACTATTTTATCACTTCTGAAGAAAACTAATAGGGCAGAGTCACTGAATGATAAGAGAGAGACCACTGAATTTATTTAATAATCCATGTCCATTTCACAAAAATGGCCTGTGTAATCCTTTTAAAAATAATAACCTGTTCATTTCAGACCTTGCACAATGCTTCTCTTTGTCCCTTGTAAGTCTCTCAAATGTCTTATTTTAAAGGAATATATAGTACTCCCGGAAGACATTTTCCCATTTCTATTCTCTTCAACTCCTGTGAGCCCTTGTTCTGTGTGATAAGGCAATCTCCTTCGGGATCTGAGCTGTGTAGTTTCGCACCACGAGTGACAAGGACTCGACTTGAATAACTGCTGTGCGCAGGTTGTAATTATGTCAGCTGGAGTGTTGAACAAGGGGACTGATTAATGTGAGCCCCAGCCCAGGCACAGTCCCTATCAAAACCTTCGTGCAGGCCAGCAGTGGGGATGGGTTAAAGCAGAAAGACAAAACATGCTGTATCGTCCATGATAGATGAATTGCTCCAACAGTCTTCAGGCAGATGTTCCAGGACAGTATAATATACAATTACTCTGCCTTATCACCTTCCCAGGGACAATAAAGCTTCCTCCTTCTATAGCTCATGTGAGTGAAGGCAAAATTAGTTTTACTTTTACAACACTGACTCACTTATCATGTTGCCTTGATTGTGCTTTTACAGCTAAAGAAAACATATATTCCACTCTTAAACAAAATAAAACCAAAAAAAAAAAAAAAGGAGAAGAACCCAACACTCCTCACCTTTTATATAAAACCAAAAAATAATCCTTTAAATCTATTTTGCATGATAGTCACACAGTCCTTAAAGGGCTAATTCAGTATGGTCTCCTAAGGAGCAGAGCTAACTTTAGAACAACTGGACCTATTCATAGGCTTAATGCCATCTACATGCGCAGAGGTACATTCCTGAATCAAGTCAGAATGCACAGATAGTAAAAAATACATAGGTTCTGTACAAAAGATGCCTATGTGAATAGCATGCCTTCAGCGACTATAACTAAACACTCATTCTAAAAATACCACAGTACTCTTGTAAAACAATTCTTTGAGAAGTCATTAATCCACATACCTCTTTAGAGGCCACAGGAGTTTACTGTGTAACTACTATAAATAATCTAAGTATTTCCAAAAAGTAAGCATAAGTTAAGTAAATAGAAGAAATTTATGTAGAAAACTACATGGATAATTGTTACTTTTTTTGTTGTTATCAGATAGATACAGGTTTTTTTTTTCCTTTTTGTTGTTGTTTTGCTGCTGGGATAGAAACGGTCTGTATATATCAAGGCTATTTCCGTGAGTTTACAGAACAGCAGCTTACTAACACAAAGTGAATAGTGAGAGAATAATAGAGTTCATAATATCCTGATATCCTTTATTTCTAAATACTGGATGGTTAAAGATCAGAAAGCTGTGCTTTAAAGAAAATAGCCTAAATAGCTTCACTCACATTCCAAGATCCACTGGTTTCAGTGCTACCCTTTCTCCAGCTGTATAACATTGACATGATCTCAAAGAAGACAAAACAAAATAAAACAAAAAAGCACAGTCAGAAATGAATTTAGAGAGACATGTATTTGAAGGTCAGGTTTAAAAACAACACCCAACTAAAACAGCCAAGCCTGATCCTGACAGTGCTTGTGCTTAAGACTGCTCATGCTAAAGTATTTGAAAAATCTATTTATATACATTTAGTTCTCATGAAAGGTATTGGGTTACTAGTCCTAGAAATGAGAGATGAGATTTTCTAAGGAGACTATGGGAATTAGGCACTGAAATTGCACTTCAACTGAATGCAGGCTCCCAGCTGTTCAAGCTTCTTTGAGGTTTTAGCCATTAAAGACTATCACAGTCTTGGCAACAGTAGGGTTTCACCATAAGGGTACAGGCTTTCCTATACTCCTGTGGTGAAATGCAATCCTCTATTTATGATGCGAAAACTGGCTCCAAGAAAGCTGGTATGTTCCCACTGCACAGCACATTGACTTGAGAGGATACCATTACAGAATGAAGTTATGCCACTCACTGTATGGAGGAACAACAGAGAAATCAGTCTTGGCCTCAGAAAAATTACAACCTAAGCACTGAAAAGGATAAGACAATCAGAAAATAGGAGGAAAAAAAAAAAAAAAAAAAAAAGAAAAGAAACAGCACATCTGGAATATGGGGTAGAAACAAGCTTCCGTTTGATTCAAGTATGCTGTTGGGCAAGGCAGTACTAGAAGGCAACCCTATCTGTCTATCATAAGCACTTAAATTCCCAATACGATTAGTGGAGATAAGAAAGACCTGATGTATGTCACAAGACTTGCTTAAATTAGGTGCCTACTTTTTCTGAAGTGTTAAGTAACCCATATGAAACCTTAGGAGCTCCTATCTGCTCAGGAAAAGGAAGCACTGGAGTCCCTAGCTTTCTAGAAATAAAGGCACTATTATGGGACATAGAAATCCTGAGTTTAGGGCTGTCCTTATCTTCAGGAGGGCTGAATCCAATTCTCCTGTGTCCCAGGAAAGTGCATTAGCTGGCACGAAATATACTCTTTCTTCCTGAAACTCTGCCAATGGATAGTGAGGAACCGCTAGGAGCCAGAAGCACTTCTAATCCCTGTTTTCACCATTGTTCTTCTGCTCTCGTTTGTGGTTCCCGTATAAATTTCCTGCAAAATCCAAACAACAGCTTTCCAAACCCTTGTTCTGTGCCATCTCAGCTCAGAATACTAAACAGTAACAAGAATCAGGCTTTGGATGGCACTGTTGTTATTAATTAAATGAATCCTGGCTTGTCTCATTTTCAGACCTTTAGCATATAACCAAGAATACAAGAATAGGCCTGTTCCCCTAAGAGGTGTACCAAAAATCTTGTGGCAGATATACCCATCTCCTCAGGCCCAACACTTCTGAGCACACCTCAGGGATTTCACTTACCTGTGCAAGAACTTGTGAACTCAGTAGTGAGGGAATACAGAAACAGAAATTCCTGAAGGAGTAGCTGCTCTGGGATTTACATTTTTTTGGCATGATTTCGGGGATCGGGATCCCATCTGTAAGATTTAGTGGAAACAGAAGTAACTGGGCTCTTGATCCCACAATCTGCTTGCCTAGTTTAACTTTTTTAAGTTTTGGGATACAAAGTCTTGTGACAGGCGTTACCAATTCTCTGGCTTTCCATCTCTTTCTTGTACTTCATGAGGGGTGGAGAATTGTGGCTTCATGGAGGACATGGAGGTGATGTGATTAACATTAGAGGGGCCATGACTTCATTCTCTGTCTTAACTTTTGTTTATACCATCAACCCCATGACAGAAGACACCATCCAGCCCTTCTTTCAGGGAGAGCTGACTCCCAACTAGGCTTTGGAGCAGAGGTGCTTAGATGGAGGGAGGCTTAGCTATCATCCTTTCGTTACAGGGCACCTGCCATGCTACTGGTGAACTGAAGCTAAAAATGAGCACTTGCGAGCAGGAAAAGAACATGAAGATTCTCATAGTATTATGTCATAACATGGTCTGAGAGAAAAAAGATCCAAATATAAAACTGCAAGTCAAGAACAGAGGGGGTTGGACGAGAACTCAGCTAGGAAAAACAAATACTATATTTACTTCTCAAAATATACCTTAAGCACTAATAGAGCTACTGTCACCCAATACTGTAAGCACCTCATCTCTTGCACCACCACCAGGCAATCCAGAGCAGTTCCCAAGCTGCATTCATCAGCCCACACCTGAGGGCTGATTGCCTGACTTGATGCCACAGCGTTTTATCCAACAGAATGGATAGTAGCCACCTGCTTGCCCTAAATCCTAGCTTGGATTTAGGTCTTCCTTCCCTAGTCTGAAATAGATTTGAACAAATCAGGTACAGATTCCTTTATCTTTGATACCTTTCTTCTGCCTGAAAGTATTTTTATTGCTTCTCAAAATGACTAGATTTTAGCATGCAAAAATCAATCAGCTAAATACCGTATAAGATGACTGTGCTATAATTTATTAGTGCTGATCAAAATCTTAAAGGCTGGATAATTAAAATTCAAATTAAAATGTGATGAAAGTCACATTTAGTCACCTAAAGGAAAAGGCTGAATTCCAAATAGGTACAGAGCCACTGGACCCTGTGAGAGATGAGAATTTGTGGATGCTCATTATCACCAAAACCATGTAAAAAAAGCTCAGTATTTGTTCAAACTTTGCTTCTTCTCTTCATGCATGGTATGTCACAATTCATCAGTAAATGTCCTAAAAAACTGTATGGAAGAAAAGCCAAAGAAAGCACTTGTGGAATAATCTGTCCATAACTGAGAGCTTCTTCCTGCTCACTGACTGAATTAGAAATGTCGGTGCTCTCCATCTTAGGGGAATAAATCTTTTCTAACTAATCTCTTTTCTAAAAAAAACCCACACAGGTATCTGTGTGTGTTCTCTTTATCCTTAAAAATAGCTGTTAAGTTTTAACACCCCTTTAAAATGACTTGTCCTGACAACCTGCACCAGACAGTTAATTTGGGGTCCAAAACCACTGACACATGAGCACTGTAACTACGTAAGCACGGTTTCCTATGGATGCTTGCTCTGTTAACTGAATCTCCCAATGCAGTAACAGCAGGCCCCCAACACAACCTCCAAGATACTCCCATCAGGCAAGGGAAACGGCTGGGCTGGGTGGCAAGGCTGGAAAAATCCACTGTCCGGCTGTAAGGCAGAAGAATGCGTGAAAGATGAATTTGGTGCCTGCCTGTTCCTCATTGGCTCTCTCCTCTCCTCATTCACCTCTTTCAAGAAAGATGTATGAACTTAAATAATCTCAGCAACTACTACGGCGTGTCAATTTTGACTGAAACTGGCCAACAGCTTTAGAAGTTATTAAAGAAATTGACAGAAGATGGATGGATGGATGGATGGATGGATGGATGGATGGTTAGGTGCAAGCCTCAGAATAAGTTAGGGACACCAGGCTAAAAATCAATCCTCTTTAATTGATTTATAAGAATTGCCTTTTTGAACTCAAGATGCACGTTCTCATTCCTGAAAAGAAAATGAATTACTAATGGCTTGTATTTTAAAATACCCACAGCAGATATCTCAAAAACTTGCTAATGGAAATGGTTCTCTGTATCTTACCAAGAGCTTGTTAATAAAAAGATTTACAAAATAGCGCATTTTTCTAGTGAAAAACCATTAGAACTGAATAATTCCTTTTGATACTTTCCCAGTAACTTCTACAACTCTGAAATGATTCAAAAGTATTGCTTGCCCGGTAGACGACACATGCAAAATTTCAAACAGAAGTGTTTAGAGAAGCTTAGGATGGGAAGATGTTCCACACTGGATTTCTAGCTGAATAAACGATGTTCCTCGAGTACAGAGTTGTTAGTGAGAATCCATAATTAGCTCGAATCAGGACTGCAGGAGAGTGTACTGAAGTGATAAACACAAAGCTATAAATAGGGTATTTTAGGTGGTACTTGTAGTACCACAATAAACTAGGAGGAGGATGTTCAGGTGGTTTATGATGTCAGTAGAACCACTTGATCTATTTGTGGAATTATAACCCAAAGAGATTTAGAGTCTTGTGGACTGAAGAGTTTCTAGTTGTGTGTGTGGGGAGGGGTTATGACAAAAACACTAGAAATATAAGTAGATAGCAACGGTGAAGAGCATCAGAAGAAGAGCTACTTTAAAGCACTATTTAAAAATAAACAAGTATGTGTATGGAGCTACATCCTAGGAATCATGGTGAGCTGGGCAGCTTGCCTCAGTGGAAATAAAAGCAAACCAGACTTGGCCTGGCAGGCAGCTGGCCTGAGGCACGGAGCAGCCTGCAACTGTGATACCGGCCCTTGGAGCACCAGGGGGACCCTGGCAGTACACGAGAGTCTAAAGTCATTTTCCGACCTCCTCTCTACTTCAGGAAGAAGCATCAATTTGCTCTTGGGCTATGAACAGCAGCAGATAATTTCCTGCCCCTTTCAGATCCCACTCCCTCCCTGTTTCAGTTCATTTACAGAAGGAGGTGGAGAAGTACTAAGGAAAATCTCCTGTCTGATCCCTTGCCTATGTGGGTGGGAGATGGGAGAGCAGCGTTGCACCAGCTTGTTTCTCCCAACACACTGGGCCCCAGTGCTTGGGACCTGTGTGGGAAAGAGAAGGAGTGCCATACAAACTGCACCTCTTCCCCAAGGAGGCAAAATGAAAAACAATAACTTTGGCCCACAGCATCCGAGAATACAGGACAGCCTTTTTCATATACATTTTGGATAATGTCTTTTGTTTTCCCTTGATTATTTTTCCATTATTAAAAAAAATAAAAATAAAAATAATTAAAACAAACAAACAAAAACAAAACACAATTCAGCCAAATGTAATATTATGTGAGAGACTGAAGATAAAAAATGAACAAGTAAACCTAAATAATAAACCTAATAAAAAACAGATCCTATGAATGCTTTACACCACTTTTTACTTTTTTATAGACAGAAAGGAAAAATATATTAGGGATTTAAGTGTTTTTCCAAAAAAAAGAACTATGGTAACACCAGACCAGCACTCCTCACTTCCAATAGCAAAACTGGGGGCTGTAAATGCTGACTTGTATAAAGTCCTTAAGAGGTCTCAACAGTACCTATGCCTGCTATTCAGACCTAGAGAGGCCCAGCAAACCACAAAGACCATGCCAATCAGGGATAAAACTGTTGTAAGGAGTGACTTAATAAGTCAGTTGGACAAAAAGCTCCTCTCCAGCCTGCTCTTTGTATGGGCTTTTGGTCCTTTGGGGCTCACCACCCAGAGGCTGGCCAGGAGCACCAGACCCCAGGCACCTCAATCCTGATCAGCTTTGTTGTGGCCCAGGGAAAACACCACTCAGCAAAGGCTCAGGCCTGGCATATCTGGCCCACAGCTTCCACTTTTGAAGCAGTGAGGGGGTCTGGAAATTCAGGGTTACCTGTGTTACCTGTGTTCCCAGGACCCCGGCACACTGATCTGGAGGAAATCAGGCTGTCACAGAAACAAGGGCAACTGCTGGAACCAGCGAGCTCCTTCATTTATCTTCAATAAATCAGGGCTTCCTAATAAAGTCATACTTATTTGAAAATTGCTCACAAATTCCAATTCACTAGAAGTACCTAAGCAGCAAAAAGATACATATATAGTATCACTCTTATTTCCTTCCTTCCTTTCTTCCAGCAATTATTTTCTTTCTCTTATTTTCATCAGCATTTAGAGTGCAAATATCTTTCCCTCCCCTGACCCTGTTCTAGGCTATTCCCCTTTTTGGAACTGTTTCTGAAAAGAATTTGTTTTCTAGTAGTTCCTAACATTTAAACTTATTTTGTATGTGACATATGAAGGAATGAAGGAGGAAGAGGGAAGGTTTTTATAAAGACAGAGTTACTACAAAAACTTTTTAACATGGTAATGGCCATACAGCCCGGAGAATAAATCATATGTAACACAGCAGACTTGTGTATTAATTTCACCTCTAAGGCCTGTAAAACCACCAAAATATTTTTCAAAGATTGCTAACTACCACTCAGGTAGTGAGCAATAACAATTCCTTATAGACTGACCACCCCGAAAGGTTGCTTTGACCCTTTTGTAATGACTGGATCGGGGATTAAAGAATGGCAAAAGAAACGAACTCTTTTTTTTTTTTTTTTAAAAAACTAATAGCTACATTCAGTCCCTAGTGTTGCAATTGTTGCAGTTAGCATTGAAATTCTATTTACTATCAAAATGCAGCCTATTTATGGTTATTTTAGTTTGAAATACATGCAGGTGTTCCAAATTTATAAACATTTTTACTTATTAAATACAAATATAGGTATATACATTTTAATATATTTATGTTCCATAAGAAGAAAGAGGAAGAGATACAATAGCAATGTTTACATGGGATAGGGAAAAAGAAGTGTGAGGACAGAGAGAAGATAAAATGCGGTAACAGAAGACATTCGTTACGTTAACCTGTTCATCGCATGAAGGGCTCTTATTCGTATTTCCAAGACACCAATTACTTCAGGCTTTGGGTTAAGTGTTTTGGACTTCCATGCAAAAAAAGGGTGCACCAGAACACCCCTGTACCTAGCTCCTGAGTCACAAGAGTTTAGGGACAAAGCTCAAATTGGACAGCAAGGGGGAGACACTACCTACTGAAAGAAACCAAGAACCTGGGAATGGCTTTGAAGAGCTTTAGAGTGTGAACTGACAGAGCGCTGAGCTAGGACCACGACAGGCTGCAGCAGAGAAGAGTTGACCAAAGTTAAAACTACAAACATCGTACATTACATAGATGTCTGTATGCCTCAGTAACATCAAACTCAGTGCTTTAAACAACAGAATAACTTAGCATGGTCCCAAATATATCACTTAAATGCTCTTCACAGGATTCAATCCAAAACAAGGCTCGAATACTATTATCAATACATGCATTTGCATCCTGGTTTAAAGATACTTGAAAATCCCAAGTCTGTGGGTGAACGTTAGCACAAAAATCACAGATTCATTGAATTTATAAGGCAGTTTTTAGTTCCTCTTAATTATAGTGAGCACAGGGAAATAAATAAATATTTTTGGGAAATGGGAATAAATAAATAAATAAATATAATAAAAGAACAACAACAATAAAAAAAGAAGCGAGAGTTACCATTGCATTATTGATGGATTTTCATATCATAGGGAATAAGTATGATTCGTTATAATAAATATAAAAGCTGTATTACCCTTCTACTAATTACAGTGTATTTACTATGCCATAAATTAAAAATATGGAAAGCAATCATCTTCACAAAGTGACTAGTGTATGCTGATGCTGTGCGAAAGCCACTTAAATGGACAATTTTGTTGTGGACATATGTCCACTCTACATACACCTACTCCTTGTGTGTGTGTTTATATTAAGATTTTTTTTAAAAGAAACAATCATGTAATCTAATAAACGTACCTTGCCTCAAATGGTCCATGCAGTGACACTGGCATCTGGCAGGGAGGATGGGCAGAGCCAAGAGAGTTGCAGTGTAAGTTCTTTTGCACACTGCCACCAACACAATTCTCCAAAATTTCAGAGACAGGCTTTCTCAGCCAGTGCAGACAGCATGCACATCTCTCAGTGAGGGCCATACCATCATTTGTGTGCTCTCTAATTCCACAAGTTTCTCAATTTTAGGAACTACAGATGAAGTCAAGTCTCTTGGTTAACATGATGGATGATTTTGCACTATCGCATTTAATTACTGTGTGAACTATCTGCTCCAGCTAAGATGAATATAAAATGTTTTATTAAGTAACAGAAACATCATAAGCGGAATAATACCAATCAATGTTTGTATGCCATGTATTCACTAGAATAGTTAAAGTGTTTTTGCAGCTCTACATTTTTTTTTCAGATTTTCTTTTTCTTTTATAGCCTTAAATGCTACAGTATATTTTATGTGAGATTAATAGAGGTATTATCAAATACTTTATCTGAATGTTTATTAAAAACTAAAGGTTGTATAATGCTGTGAGGAGTCTGCATCTGGGAACTACGCCCATGCACTGACAGAATTTCTCTCCAACGTCCATCTCCATTTGTTTATACGCCTGCTAGCACAATGCACTGGATGCCCTCCACTCCTGCTGCAGAGCACAAGGGAAAGTTAAGTGCTTCCTGAAGGCGCAGTATGCTCTATGACATACATGCATTATTGTCCTCGGCAATTTCTTATTCATACAAAGTATACGCTTTTTTTTTTTTGCCTGATTCTGCCTTTGTGATATGCAGAGAAGTGTTTTTCCATAGGTTGTTGCCACTTGGCGTCCTCATCAGCCTCACTCTCCACACAGCTGTATAACCTAGTTATTTCCTGCACATGCATCTAAAACTTCCCTGGTAAAAAGTGCATATTAATGCTAACATTTTAATGATAAATACACCGTTTCATCATTTTATGTAGAAGTTGCCTTAATGGCCTTTCAGTTTCGCTGTGAATAAGTATATACCGTTACCTCAGCACTTAAAGCAGTCCCTAGTTATCCTTGATAAAACCAGGGAACAGCGCACAGCTGACGCAACGATATGGAGACAAGGAAAGGTTATTAAATTCACTAAAACAAACAGCGAGAAAACACTTACTTTGCACATTCTTCCGACTGGGGTGCAAATCCTAGAGTGTATTATGAACTGGTCTTTACAGCCTATGAACATATACTATAAGTCAGAGGGAAAGAGGAACTCCCTAGGGATGCTGTCCAAAAAAAGAAAAGTAGCCCCCGTGGAGTCGCTCCCCCTAAGTCATGCTGCCGCTGCTGCTGAAAATACGCAATGAATCCTTCTGCACTTGGAATTTCAGATGCCATAATCCCCCGCAGAATGTTGTCTAATTATTTTATTATGCATAATAAATGTAAAATATTTATTTTAGTTTACATAATTATATTAAAAATGTATGCTATTTATTCTCAGTCTTGTAAGGCATCCTTCACAAGTCATATACTTCACGGAAAGGTGCATTTATGGAATTCATGCTGTTTTGCTGGCCTGGCTTTGTGATTTACACAGCTTCTAAACCTTTCTTATCTCTGACCGTGGAACATCCCCATTCCCCTGGATGCTGTCCTCCATTCCTTCCTTCCCCTGGCCACCACAGGCACTCCATGCAAAATTAAACCACGCGGCAGAGTCCCAGACAAGCAAGAGTCATTTTCTTTAACTGCAGCACAGGGACAGCACAGAGTTTGTTACCATTATACCTGTCCCACAGTCTCTTGGTCAAAGTTGTAGCAATACTCATTCTGTAACGTGAAACTAAGCCGGCGTTCCTCCTGAGCCCTGAACTCCAACAAATTTGAACTGAAAAGCAGGGCTCTGCCTTTTGACACAGCCCTCCAAACAAAGTAATCCAAATCCATTTGGTACTAAAACACCCCTATACTCACACCCTGAACATAAATTATTATTTCCCTAAGAAGCTGTGATAGTCACATGGAAAGTTAGTATTAATGATACTTGAATTTGAAGCCTACAACTAAAATGAGATTCCTAATTCCATAGGAATTACTTATGTTAAACACAGGCTCAAAACTCGTTCTATTTCTGAAAATGCTGTGTATCTGCATCTTTCACTGGTATCATTGGGCATATATATATTAGTTCAGCACTTCCAAAATCAGGTTAAATTCAGGTGCCTAAATGTATTGCAGGTCTATAACGTCTGGCCACAGAATAGTCCATTTTAGAAATTAGTTGAAGTTCACAGGCATTACTCAGCTTCATGATGTTACGTGACTCTTTGCTTCTTACTGTGCCCATCGCAAAATGCAAACAGTATTTTGGATGGCATTACTCTAGGACCGTGCAATTTAAAAAGTTTAGCTGCATAACACATCTTTTGTAAATGACTTGGAAATATAAAATAAGCATTGCATATATAATGTTGGTGTCTGAGGCTGATTCTGTATTATAAAATTGCTGTGAACTTTAATTAGGAGTAAACGAATATTTTTGTGTGATGAAGTACAGTAACATAAGAATGGCGAAACACACTGATTTGAAAATGAAAATGCAAAGCAAAAATGTGCATCATTAAAAAAATCTAAATAGAATTAACTTAATTTTAAAATACAAATGTGGAAAAATATAGCGGAAACTTTTAACAAGCAATTTTCTATTATATATATTTTTCTTCCTTCAAAAGGAATTGTATTTTAAAAACTAGACGGAAAATATAATTTCTAATTATAATTACTAGAAGTTGTATCATGCTACATAGTGAAGCAGAAGTTCACTTATTTGTTAACAATGTGCTAAAGATCTAGAAAAAAATAAATATCAAGCATTACAAAAAGTACAAAAAGTAGAGGTGGCTGATATTAGTTTTGCAAGAATATTTACTTCCAATCATAAACATAGATTATAAAAGCAATTCAATCAAAAAAAATGACCAACATTTCCCATTTCCTTTTGGGAATGTGTGTGCTATTGAGAATATAAAATTTGTGCGATGGAAATGCTAGATTAGTTTATTATTCACCTGGGGAAACCACATCCATTCATGTCTGTTCCTAGTTACAAAAAGACTTTCCCATGCTGAGTGTTAGAGGGAACAAATTCCCTTTTCTGTTTCATGCAGCCAAGATCTTTTCCCCCTGGTATCTTACAGTCTATTTCACTTTAGTTTTTGCAGCTAAGAAAAAAAAAGTTATAGGTGCCTGTATGGTCACAAATGATTCAGATTTTCCTAACAGTTCCTAAATTCAGATTCACTTCTTTTAATAGCCTGCCTTTCTGTACTTCTAGCTCAGGTCAAGTAGCCTCTTGCTCAGTAGACAAGAGGCAAGAGGTTTTGCAAGGTAACTGTTCACAATTTCTTCCTGAAGAACTCAAAAGCTTGAAAGCATCTCTAAGAACCCACCGAGCTGGACAGGAATAATTACAACATCCTGTATTCGGAGCTTGTTTATTCGAGTGTCCCAAAGTATAGAATACAGAGATGACTCCACCGATCAGTGGAAGGAGGTGTGGTGATAGCACTAACAGTGCTCTGCTCCAGATCCACACACAAGATGAGGAATATTCCTCTCACTGAAGCTACAAAGGTCGTTAAAGAGTCTGCAGTTGCCAAGCAACACCCAACAGCATCATCTGAAACAGCCTGGGTGAACTCGGAGCACGCCGGCTGAGCTGGAGTCACCAAAGTGAGAACTCAGGCTCCAGGCACGGGGGTGAATATCATCACCGGGCCAGCAGAATTTAAAATCTTGATTTCAGGTTTTCTGTAAGTGACACTCACACGAGTAAGTACGATCTGCTGAACTGGTGTGAAGGACATGATTTACAGGGTTGCTAATACCTTTTCAGGAAAACAGGTAGCACTAGCTGAGCTGACAAGGAGGCAAGGTGTGAGTTCCTTAAAAATGTATTAAAACAAAAAGGAGAAAAAAAAAAAGAGAGAGTTGGGCAGAGCACATAAAGCATATTTGCCAACAAGGCTGCCTAATATCCCAGGACAGTGGAAACTGGCAGGCACAAGCAGGACTGCTAGGCTAATAAATACAGCAGCCCCTCTGCTGGCTCCTCCGCGGCTACACGAAGTGCCTCGCTGCCTCTGTGAGCTTGCAGCAGCAGCAGCACAGCTCTCAGTGCTGCATCCCTGCCAGATGTTTTGCAGCTGAGCTCAGAACGAGTTTCCTGCAGAATCAAAGCTGCATCAGCTGGTATCTGTAGAGATCAGCCTCCAAAGAGTCAAAATTGGCCTATGAGGAATGGAAACTAGCATCCTGTTATCATGAAGCATTTATTTTTCAATAATATACAGGCAGGGGGTCTTAGAGATTTCTTGTTAATCCTGATAAAATGACTAAGCTATGTTTTCTTCTATTCTAATAACATCCAATATAATAAAATACTTGTAAAAACCTGTCATTTCTTGAAATTCCTATCCCATACAGAAAACTGTCCATCTGAAGAAAAGTATCTCCTGTCTTTCGCTGCACAGAGCATTAAAGTTATTTTGTCATACTAAGGAGGGGAATTACATCCACTCATTGTGCAAGTGTAAGAAACCCACAACTGCAAACTTTGATTCATACCCACAGCGCTCCCACTCTGTAGTGTCTCCACGTCAGATGCTCAAACCCCCTGCACCTCACCTCTCTACCCAGTTCTGTAGCAAGACCATTCCTCCTGACCATGAAAGTGGATGACCACAAGATTAAGCCTTCCGAAACATGCAGGCTCAAAGACATAGCACTCCTGTTACCTTCACTGCTGCACAGCATGTCACGCTATCACATATATGTTCTCACTTGCTTCAACACAGATCTTTTAACATAACCATTTTGATGAATAAAACAACACCTGTCCTTAAATGACGTATCAAAGCCAATAGGAACATTCAATTTTTGAGAGGAAAAAAAAAGGGGGGGAGGATGCCATAAGGTAGAAGCACAGAAAGGGAAGCCACCCCCTCCAGGTTATCAAATTCATTTCTCCACAGTTCTAGGCAGTAATTTAATGGGAGCTCAGTAAGAGTTCACAGAACATTTGCTCCATATGCACAGACCAACAAAAATTTTTGTACAGAAAACGCATGATATCTGCAGAAGCTTTCTGTACAGAAGCTTTCTTTAAAGAGGCTCATAAATACTTTGAAACCAGGTATTATGAGAGTGGCTAGCCTTTGTTATACAATCTTGTTTTAGGAAACTACATTAAAACTTATACTAAAAGAACATTACAGTTGTGTGCTCAGCATTAAAAGAAAATACAAAATTCTACAGTGGTATAATCAGATGTTTAACTTTCTCCTCTTATGTGCATGCATCACAGCACATGCATCTAATTCCATAGTCATATACCATTTATCAAATAAAATAGCAATTTTAAAAAAAGTTTTTGAATTGCAACTCTTGTAAATTGCTTATGAATAACGTCTATGGATTCTTTTGTAATGCACATATACAACCCACCTCACTGCAAGATATTAAAGACTGTAGGGGATGTATGTATAAGAAAACTAAAGAATCACTAACAAAGCAATATGAGATCATTATTAACTAGCCTATAATGAACAAAAGACACATGGGGTGAGCACCACAAGTAATTTCACCTGCCCATTCATGTGGTTTCTGAGAACTTAATCTACTGTCCTAAGAGGGTGGGTTTTCGTGGTGTAACATGGGAGATTTTGCCATGCAACCACCCTACAGCCACTCTCACCCAATCAGCTTGGCTGGCAAGGAGAAGGAAAACTGAACCAGAAAAAAAGACTGCGGCTCTTTAACTAGCTCCAGTTGCTTCCAGTTCTAATAAGTGTCTGATGAGTATTTAGGTTGCTAAGCCTTTTAGGGGACTTTTCCTTTCTTGGTGAAATGGTTGCAACTCAACCGAGAAAAATTTCAAAACAGCAACTGATTTGAAAAGGCAATGCAGATAAGCGGTCTCACCATGGAGAATTCTAACAGACACCAGAGCAGCTGTGAAACAAACACTCAACATTAGCAATGCAGTGTTACCACTAAAAGGTTTCCCATCATTTGTTTTTCTTTATAAAGTAATACCTAAATACTGAAGACTAAGTTTTTAAATTTAGCTCCTAATTTAATATGCAATTACTGCTGCCCTGATGGTGTTTTAATGGCAATATATTTTTATTGGTGACTTCAAATGAACCTCATCTGATCACCTTAACCCTTCTCTCATCATGCTTTAGTTAATGACTCATTACCTGTAGTCACACCAGGGACATCTGTAAGGCTTTTCTCCAGTATGGACACGCTTATGTCGTGTCAGATGCGATTGTGTTGTGGAAGCGAAGTTGCACTCATCACATTTGAATGGTTTCTCTCCTAGAAGGTGACAAGAGAAGATATGCATTATCAATTTTCATCAACAGAAAAGGAAAATAAATCTAAATTTCTGGCAACCCCCTTGGGACAGATTTTAGTCCACGTATAGATCACAACAGCAAATGAAAAATACATTATCAAATACAATGTATACATTACAAAATACTACTCTTACTATGGCATATACACTTCTGACACCAGCTGACTTCCCATGTGGTGTTATAACAGCAAAAAAGGAGGAGGAAGAACTGCATGAAACAGGGTAACCAAGTTACAAGGGCCTTATGTCATGAAAATATCTTCACCAGGAGAAAGGCATTCCTCGCACCCTGCGTCTTCTGTTGAAGCTGGGCCCATGCACAGACTAGAAGGAAATGCTTTCGGAGACAGAATGTGAGAAATCAGTCTGGAGCTTGCATTCAGTGCTCAGAAATGAATACATCTAGGAAGAAATTATTATTATTTTTTTAATATATCTCTGCTCCAACATTTTTAATGCATAAACTGGGGCTAAGAATATGAAACAACTCAGTTCTCCACCCCCCTTCTCTTGCTTGCTGTTCTTCTGTCCTTGTGAAGATTTTCTGAAAAGTGGGAAACTTTCAGCAAAAAGACTTAAAAGGTTAATGGGGAAAAAAATAGACTAAATATTTTCAGAAGACTAGAATTCAATCTCTGCTGAATGTACAACAGCACTGAAAAATTCTAGAGGACTACTAATTAAAGAAAGATAAAGATCTCAACTCTAGCTTATAAGTTATTATGTAAAAAGAGTATTTTTCCATTCCAGTTGAGGGGTGGAGCCCTCTGAGAGCACTAAGATAAAATCTCATGACAGATACACATACTGTGAAGCCCAGCTAAGACACCTGCATCCCATTTTTCCAACTAGTTGCACCAGAAATACTCTGTGTGGCTTAAAGGCACATATAATTACCACTTAGAGAGGAGACGGGTTCCTTTTTGTATGCAGAAGACAGAAGGCAGCTCCTAACATAGGCAATCTTGATCGTATTGTGGAAGCCTTCAGAAGTATTTATATCTTAAAGATTACATAAGGAATCAACATCCCTAACTTAAGAAGTCTAATTAAAACTGCGAGGGACAGACACCTACCTTGTAGACTGTTCAGAGGTCTAGAATAGGAGGCCTCAAAACTGAACCCTAAGTCTCTAAGGAGGCACAACCTGCAGTTTTTCAGAGTGACAGCAAGAAACCCATCGCCAGCAGAAGACACATGACTAACAAAGGGCACTCCCGAGCAGCCATGCCTCCAAGCCAGATTTTCCAAGCCTGCTAAAAGCACAAGACAATCAGGACTTCCACAGGGACTTTGCCAGAATTCTGAGCAGACACAGAAATCTGCATTTCTCATTTCTGGAGACTGCTTTTTCCCCCTCTCAAGCAAAAAAGAAATGCAGGGTCCTTGGGCCTGAAAAGCCTGTAAGGATGGACAATGGAGCAGCTTCTGAAAGCACCGTAAAGAGCTGGAATAATTGCTCCTAGCAGCTGCGGCAGAGAATTTCACCTACTATTTTTCACTTATTGTTTCATGGGACATGGAAAGGTGAAGGGGCAGGACACAATGCAGAAGCCTCTATGCTGGACAAATTGAGACTGCTAGAAAGTATGTCTTTCTGCCCCAAATGGGGTTTTCTTGTCAGACACTGATTCTCTGTTCAGGAGAAACAGATTCTCCCAGCAGCTTGAATGGTATTGGCTTCATCTTCAATTAAACTCTCTGGGAGGCCATGGACTCCCTAGCAACACAACCTGTTCTTGAACCGAAGATTTCCTCTGTCTGATTTATTTTACCTTCCAGCAAAGACAGCAACATTCTGTAGCCCAAGTCGCAAAGCTACGGGCATTTTAGGTAGCATAGATGCTTTCTTTAAATTCTTCCATTTAAAACGCATTTGAACCTTGCGAGCTCGCCCCCTTGCTAAAAAGCAGATCTGAACTAAGCGCGGATTTTTAGTTTGCCATTTGGTGGAGGATGCGTTGGGGAAGGGCCGCTGCTGTGCTGGGGCAGGGCCAGAGGAGCTGACAGATGAGTGAGGGCCCGTGGAAGCCGGGAGGGCTTGGAAAGTCCATCGTGACCAGAAGAAAAATGATAATCCTCGCCCACTGCTCCAGGAAGTTTCTCCTCAGGAAATCCTTGTGGCTAACTGCTCCTGTCAAGTGGACGATGTATAAATTTCACCTGACAGAAAATACATCACAGCAGTACCACACAACAGAAGCCAACTAAACTGGGGAAAAAAATGACTGCCTAGCATGGCCTATAATTCTTAGCAGCTGCACAAGGGGAATAGTATTTATTTTTACTGAAAAATTAACCAGGTCGGTATGTACATTAGAAAAAATCTAAAAGATTAGGTATTTCTCTGGGTTGAGGGCAGGGTTGGTCTGAAGAGCTGTAGCAGCAGTACTTCTTACTACTCATTTTCTTTTTCTTTATTATCTTTGGGAGAAAATGTTCTATATCTGTCTTTGTGTCCCAATTTTCCTTCTCCAGTCCCCGCCCCCAGACATTTCAGCCATCGAACTTTATTTGACTTTTATACTGGCTGCCATTAAACAGTCCAGAAGGGTTCTCCCTCAGCCCCAGTCAATTAATATAAAATTAAAATCACAGAAATCAAAAAAGCAACAATGACAGTATTTTAAAATAATATTGCATCCAATAATTATAAAACGGTGTATTGAAAAATGTGGGGGTAAGGACAAATTCTACCTATTTAAAGATTTAAAAAGGAAAGCCACCAGCCCTTACCAGTATGGAAAATGGAAAACTTCATGCCTCACCACCCCTAGCTCTATCAATAACAAACCCACAAAGAGAAGGACAGGTGCCCCAGAATGCCCTGATGGTCAAGAAGCTCCGTGGGAAAAAAAGGAAGGACACACCTTCCAAAATTAAAGAGCAAGTATCTTTGTGTGTTTTTGTTGTTGTTGTTTTGTTTTTAACATAAGCACTTTCAAAAAGCATGATTTCTAGCTAGAGCATCACAAAAGAAGAAATGGTTTTGCTTTTTTGACAAGAATACTGTGAGCAACCTCTGAGGTACTTTAATTGTCTAAGTCACCTGACACACAAAATTTCAGCTCCAACAAAGCTTGCGAAAGAAATCAATAAAAGGGTGAAATGGTGGGGAGCACTACTCTGTACATAACAGGCAGTTATTAAGCCGGTCAGCCTCAGCTCTGCACATTCTACTACTCTTAAAAAATCATGACTAAGGCTTTTTTTCCTCCTGCCTCTCTTCAAATTCTGCACTGATTTCTTTAAGCATCCGTCTTATCTTTTCATCCCAAATTACAGCTTTCCTTTTCTTTCTTCCTTCCTCTTTTCTCTTAAATTACCTCTTTTTAGTTCTCTGTCTTTGATGATGAGCTTTTCAGGACACAGAGCATACCTTGCTTTAATCATAAATTTCTATGTGCAGTTATGTTCTCAACATGTAATTTTTAGAGGAAAAATGAAATAACACAATAACAAAAATTACAAATCTTGGTGATAGATGCTTACTTGGGGATGGCAAAGTGAAGATTTTATTTACAATCATGACTGTCCAGACAATTTCCACCCATAAATTATACAAGCATTTATATGAAGATCCAGCTTTTATACAAATGAAGGGAAAAATAAATAAGTCTAATGATGCCTTCAAATTAAAAGTCTTCAATGACTTATCAGAATCTTAGCAAGATGGAAGAAAATTTCCTCAAAAGGAAACCATTGCTTTTAGTCCTCTTTGTCTTTCACAGGATGTGCTATGCAGGACAGAAAAAATCCCAGAAGTTTTATTTCTCCTAAGGAATGAGTAGACCTCAAAATGTGGCCTTCTGCTTCCAGGTTACAGGTGTTTTCTTCTTATTTCCAACAATTTCTGGCTTTTGTTGAGAATGTTCCCTGAGGGGACAGTTCCAGGCTTGCTAACGAAGACTGAAATATATTGAAGCAAATTCTACTTGCTTTTAGTTTGGTCATCTTTTTTTTGCATATGACATACAAAAATAACTTCATCCTTAATTACTTTTTGTTTGTTTGTTTGTTTGTTTTATGACAAACCCAAAGGGGTGGAAAAATGATCTACTTGACAATTTCTCTTAAGCAGAAAGTTTTTAAGATACCCAGGATTTTGGTGTCATTTACGGCTAGAAGTTTGCTCGAATTAAGTTCTACACTGTGCTGAAAATGTTGGCACAAAGCGCAATGAAAAACAACACAGATCCTCTTCAAATTTCACCTCATGTCCTGTTGAAAAGAGCGGTAAGTTGCCTTAACTGTGCTACATATTCTGTGGTATTCAACACTATTTTTTTAAGCTGTGGTGGGGAAGTTGAAGGGATGAGGATACATTATACATTAAATTCAATGCTGAGTAATGTAACTACACATTAAAGTCAAAGAGCAGTTCACTTGAGAAATAGAAACACAAAGTGAGTCACTCATCTGGATAAAAACACATATATTATTAAATTTTCTTTCTTTATTACATTGACCTGTAAATGTCTTGAGAAGCACAAGATTGAAATGAGTGAGCAGAACCGATCATACAGTGATCTGTATGATATAAGCCACCATCTTCAAAAAGTCATGAAAATATTTGAACAAAGACACAATCTGCCTAAGCATTTCCAGAGGTTCAGGGTAACTCCCATAGAGCTGCTGGGTACAGTAAGTGTACTTACCCTCTAACACTACTACTGTGATGGACTTCTGTGGTTCCCAGGAAGATGCCACCACAAATGACCTGACAAGCAGCTGTAGCCTGCTATTGTGTAAAAGATGAGGATGGGGTTTTTGCAATTTGCAGGAGTACTAACTAACATAAAACAGGAGTTTCACACAACAGAACACAGCTTGCGACTGATCAGCACTGTTGGAATGAGCCACTTATGACAGCACAAAATGGAGGTTGACTGGGAAAAATGTAGAAGAAGCTAAAACTACTGTGATACTGAAGTGAAGTCAAACAAAGAAGGAGAGCAGAACAGTAACAAGAACAACAACAAAATTAAAATTAAGAATTGTTTTCATGTTTTTATTTCAAGCCAGAAACAATTCTATTTTCTTTTTTCCCTTTTTTTTTTTTTCCCCTGTCATTTTATAGTTTATTCTGATTAAGACAAAGTATTTAAAATACATGATACAGCACTTATGTTTTATGCGTCTTTTTTGGTGGATGATTTAGAGGTTTTTTACTATTTATATTATAAAATTCTGATAATCCTTTAAATGCTTTGTAGAATTCAACTCATTCTAAATGCAGCCAACACTAACATTTGCAACATTATTTATCTTCCTATCTTAGGGCAGGTTTTGATTTTTTTTTTTCTGGGACAAAATATAAATTAAATAATCTGGTTAAAAATAATCTTGTCTAAAAAGAGAAGAAATAGAGTAAGAAGGAAGAGCATCAAAAGTCTAAGTGACCAGTCCTACAGCCAGTTCCCCTCTTGTGTCAAATATCTATCAGAGCAGCTGAACGTTTCTCTGGGGGTGTCAGGACACCTCAGACCTTGAGGCTGGGATGAGAGGAGGCTTGTTAAGCTGGTCAAGACTCCTCAACTACCTCTGAGGATTTGCTCATTTGCCCTTGAATCAAAGGTCTCTGACAGGTGATAGAAGTAAATCTTGGATTGGAGGATGTTCTCTGTCAGCCCCCTCGACAGTTTGTGTTACAGTAGGGAATTATTTAAGCCATTTAGACCATTTTTGATACCTATCCCTTTCAAACCTGACTGTAATTTGCTTTGGCATTCTGCTCAGGGAAAATTGTGTCAACTGGGGACACAGAAGAAAAAATACAGGTACAAAGAGGAGTGCGTGCAGCTAAGAACTGAAATAAAGTTGTGCACTGGATGAAAATACAAGGGAACCCATGTAAGTGCAACAGTGCAGACAAAGGTGGATTGTGTCATTCTCCTTGAAACAAATAGAAGCTACAGATAATTTTTCTGCTAAAGAATCATCTCTGATTGTTTGTGCCACAGAGGCAGATAAATGCCAAAAAGATAGATCCCTCTGCCTCTGAGATACTGTCCTGTATAGTATAAAGTTAATAGCAAAGTAATAACGAGCCTCCAGTCCTGACATAAAATATAAAGTTATGCCTGCTAGATGCAAGCTTCATGATCTATAACCTGTGAATCCCTGTGATCATAGCACAAAAGCCTCTACCAAACTGGCAAAAGAAGGGCAAAACACCATCCAAAATGTGGACAGCTTTTCATGAGGAAGATACTGTTTTTCAGCCTAATTTTAGACATAATCCAGGAAATAATGAAATATGTTTTTCTATTAGCTTGTGGCCTATTGATACAAAACCCATAAATATATAACCTATGATAAGGGTTTACATTTCTGATAAATTAGATATGTACTCACACGGAAGGTAAAGACAAGACGTGTAAAGACAAGCATATCCATTTGTTCCACTTTTCCATTCTGAAATCACTGTTTACCATCTGTGTGGCTGCACTCACCATGAGTTCTACACATAGACATGATCCCAGTGTACCACATGGCAGGCCAATAAAAAGCAAAAGATAGTTCCCTTCCAATTGATAACAACGATTTATTCCTACTAAAAATAAAATAAAATAAAATAATTTTCATTCTCAGTCCAGATTTGGTAAATTTCAGTCAACATGTGAAAATTCTTCAAAGTTCCAGCAAAATGGACACTATTAGGTACAACTGAAGCACACAACTTTTATTCCAGTGGTTACAATTGCTCATTACCATTCATGGACTGTTTTACTACAAAAGCTATTATACTTAAATGCTTCTTCTTGGACATTTTAAAAATACAAACATCTTGCAGTAAATAGGAACTGACTGTGGCAGTACTGTATTGCAAATGTATGTTCCTTGCTAACAGAAGAAAAATTTAAAAGTATGATTATTAGTTAGAATTACAGGACAAAGTTGGCCTTCATAGTTTCTATACAGAGAAAATCCTTTCAAAAGTATTTCCAGATCAACACCAAAATCCCTGCCTTTCTGCAAGCATAAGACTTCCTCCAAACATGGTTGCCTTAATAAACTGAAAACGGGGTAAAAAGAATGGCTTCAGGCTCTCAAGAAAGAGAGTAGCTGCTCTCCAGGAAATTAAGCATTTTGATGGTAAGTGTCCTGAATTAGGACTATTCAGGGATATAATAAAATCTCCCACAGAGATTCCTTTGAAAAATCCATGGAAAATTCATGATATAACTACAGCTTCTCATTTGTTAGCTATTTCTTTCCACTGTACATTAGACAATGGTCACTTAACTCATACAGCAATTCCTGATACTATATTATTCTCATGCTAGTCAGTAAAACAAAAACTGCAGTGGTTTAAGCAGTGATGCTTCTGCCTCTGTTTGAACAAAATCTATTCAAATAATCAAATACTTACTAGGAACTGCTAAAAACCACAATTAGTATAAAATGTATTAATAAATGTTTAATACTTATACTTTTTCTGGTCTTCTGAAGCCAAGAACCAATTTAATTTTATCTGATATTAAATTTTTATAACAAGGTGGTAGGAAAGCTTTACTAATTCTGGGAGATAAATCCTGCTTTACATGCTAACAGTGTGGTAACTTTTAAGGTAGCATCTATTAATTACAAACTATCTTAAAATCACGAAAGGGCAAATGAAACAACACTAGCTTTCAACATTGTCTCACTCCAAAATAATGGATTAATCTATATGTAGTCTCTAACTTTCACCCAGGGACATTCTAGCAGACTCTTGCAAAATCTTCACAGTAGGTAATCTATTTAGGCCTTGGAAAAAAAATAATATACTTAGTGTTCATTTAAAGAAGAAAACCAGTCTTTACAGTTCTACTTTCTTTAGAAAAAACACCAAAAATACCCCCAAAAGCAATTATTCAAACTCACAGCTAACATATTTGATGCAGACCTTGGGCACACAGATTCTACAAAAAAAGAAAAAAAAAAAAAAAAAAAGGCCAAAGTAAACAGTGAGCCAATGTATTATTTGTGCTGTAATGTGCTATTTGACTTGCTTTACTCCCCAGCGTAGAGGGACTGCCTTGCTGGAGAAAATATACCAAGGAGTAAAGACAGTTTTACTGACCTGTGTGTTGCCTCCGATGCTTGGTGAGGGCATGACGTGTCCCGCCGGCAAAGCCACAAAGGTCACAGAGGAACGACTTCTCGCCTGTTGCAACAATAAACAGATGAGGGACTGCGGAGGTCACAGATCATTAAAACATATCTATCAAGGCTTTCAGGGTTACTAATTCCTCCAATCAAATGTTTCCATGTAAATATGTCAAATGGGAATGAAATTACCACTGCGGTTTATTGACTGTGATAAAATCTGAAAAGCACCACTGAACATAATTACATACTTGTCAGACCCATAAAAATTAGCTTTATTATCAATGGAATGGTTTTGTACAACTTCATTTCTGTTAGATGTCTTCCAGATGGGGCTGCTTTATGCACTTGAACAGTTTTTATGCATATCCTGATTTTTTACAATTCCCATACATCTGGCCTTTCTGTGCTGAGTAAAGATTGCCTGGAAAAAAAGTTAATATACTGTATATGTGATTCTGCTTAAATAAAATATATTGAATTTACTAACAAATTAAGGATACTGAGAAATTTTCAACAGACTAGATCAGAGTCATCTTTAGTTACCTTCTCTTTATTAATAAGTATTAAATTATTTTCTTGAATATATTGAAGAGCCCAAGCAACAATAAAAGCCACATTATTCAATACCAGTGGCAATTCAGTACTGTTTATGTTTCTAAAGTTTTCATGACATAAAGAAAACAGGTCTGGGGATTGCTACTGAAATTGCAGCAGAACTTGTATTGCTCATCTTCAAATGACAATTCTTCATTCCAAACCTCTGGAACAATTTGAGAGATTTTGGCAAGCTCACTACTCATTAAAAGTGTGTAAATGCTCTCTCTTTTTTTTTTTTTTTTTTAATATATAGAAGCTAAGATTTCGCCCTGTTGGCTATAAATACGGTCTATCATTTCACAGCAATATTTTTACTCAGAATGTACTAACATGCAAGGCAATTTCATCCCATAAAGGCCACGCGGAAGTTCATTACGGATTAATATTGCTAGCCTCAGATATGGACTCAATAACCTCAGATACGACTGAAATTAAAAGAATATTTTTTAGAAAAGAGTCATGTTAGTCCTTTGGAGCCAAATTCTCTCCTTTCGCAGTAACGCTGGAGAGGGGGCCTGTGGGGCAATGACGCTGAACTCATTGAAACTAAGAGTCTCCTTCAGATTCTTCCCTGTGGGGAAGGAAATTCGGTTTCTACAAAAGATGCCTGGGTTAAGAGGTCAAGTGTCAAATTGCTACGTCCTCCTGTGAAGATGGAGGGGTGGAAACCTCCACGTTGTTTATTCCCACATAACCAGCCACGCTAACACATGGACTTTCTGGGGAAGCACTGTGTTTTCAGGCAGCGTTAATATAAGCAAGAGACCATCCCATGAGTGGGTTGTCTCCCCAGGGGACACCGCAGGGACCGGCTGCTCTCTCCCATCCACCGCTACCTCGAGCCAAGCCCATGGGCACCACAGCTCGCCGCCGGACTCAGCACGGCGCAGGAGTCTTGGGCCCCGTGCTGTGTGGAGGGATGCAAGTCCTTCCAGACCTCCATGGCAGCCTGACCCCTGCACTAAAATGGGATCTTAAAAACTCTGATTAACCTCTGCCAGGTAGCTAGGCCATGAAATATGATTGGCACACATTAATTTTCACTTCAAAACAGGATGAACTATGTATCATTGTCCTATGGACCCAAATATGATCATGAAAACCACAGATGGAAATTTTCACAGAATCATAGAATTGGACAGGCTTTGGGGCTTTTCTGAAAATTTGGTCCATCGATGAGAGTATCATAAAACAGTATCTAGGTACAAAACATTTTTGGTGCCTCTTTCATGTATCACTTCTAGCCATCAGTGATTATGACAGATTAAAACTTGAAACAGGAAAAGCAGAATGAAAATCCATACTAATAATCCCTATGTTTCACATGAAAAATGCATACATCCTTACTGATATAACAAATTCTGAATTTTACTGTAAAATGTTCATCAGTAATATTATTACTGAGGTAATGTGCAATTGTTACAATAGAGATTCCTGCATAATCTTTTTCCTTTTTTTTTTTAATCAGATCTTCACCGTGTAGCACTTCAGTTCATCAAAATATCAAAGAGAAGGAATAGAAGGACTATACGTATTGCTTAATTATAATTAAATATTAATTTAATTAATTAATCGATTTTAAGTATAAATCTTTCTAACTAGCTCTAATGCCTAACACCCCAGCATAAAATTCACACTTTTAAGTTAAATGCTGTTCCATGCCTACCAAGAAATTGTTCATCATCTATATATTGTCATAAATTAGCTCATGTTGTGTTTAACATCTCAGAGCAGACTTCAGTATGGCCTGCAGCTTCCTGCACTAATGAGGACGCAGAGTACCCATAGCATCTTCGCAAGCCTACGAATTTACCCAATATTTTATATTTGGGCTTTTGGAACAGCTTTCTGAGCCACAGAGAAATGATTCCAAACCAAACAACAGCTTTAAAACAGGGAAATCGATCTATCCTATGAAATTATATGCCAGTTAAATATTCCACACTCCCCTAGGTTGGATATGGGGGTTCTCATGCAGGCACAACACTTGAGCAAGTCACTGAGGCTCTGGATCTTAAAATACCAGAGTGAAGGAGATTTGGCCCCCTATTTTTTTATTTATTTTTTTAATCCTAGGAAAGGAG
>NC_140124.1:98205105-98215105 GCF_964035555.1 Netta rufina
TTCTATCTGTCTCAGGTTCAAAGGCACCAGAGCAGCTGAGGGTCTTAAATTTACATATTTTTTAATAAAGAATTATTAAATTGATCAGGCATTTTTTTTGTTTCTTTGTTTGCAGACGTATTTTAGCAAGTCTGTATTGCTCATTTACAACTTTTGCATCAGAATTTTACTGCAAGAATTACTGACCGAAGTTTATAAAAGTATGTTTGTATTTTCATACCTTGAATCATCTTGTTCAATCATAGACACCAACAGTACTGCTGCTGATTTCGTGAAGTTTTGCATCCACCCACAGTTAGTAAAAGCCCTTTTAATCTTTTTTTTTTTTTTTTTTTTTTTTTTTATAGAAGAGGTGGCAATATTGCCAGTTGTCACCAACTGGTTGGCGGCAGCAGCAGCAGAGTGTAGTTTACACAGAATGTAAATGAACATATCCATCCAGAGTTTAACTAGGAATGTTTTGCTTTGTTTGCTTGTTTGTTTGTTTGTTTTTTCCCCACAGGATTCCTGGTTCATTCAACAGACAAAATGCCCCTGCTGTACAAGCATCACTTGGTGAAGAAGGCTTTGCCTGTCAGAATAGGTTTCACACAGTTTTCACAAACAGATTTTTTCCACATTTGGAAAGTAACCCACGTCCCCGAGCTCCAGGTTTAATTTTTAAATGCAGTGCTTCCTTACAGAACAAGCAAGAAGAAACCAACCAACCAAAAAAAAACCCTAATTTAAAATTGTTAAAAAAACAGAAGCTTTTGCATGATTCATCAATGGGGCCAACATAATCTTCTCCCACCATTCATAAAAGAGACAGCAGCTATCCTTTACCTGAACCAACAGAGGAATCGGGCACTGCTTTGGATTTCACAAAAAGTTGCTGATGGCACACATAAAAACCCAAGATATCCCAGGTTAAACTCACATTTCTGGATGAAAGCATATACTGCAACTCATTAGATCTTCTGTCCTTATATCCCTGCTCTCTCTGCCTTCACTTAGCTTTTCCTGATCATATGTTTAGTCATCTTTTTATTACAGTCCTCCATCTTAGCACACATTTTTGCCATCTGTGTATACATATATTTTATGTGTGTATATATATACAAATATATACAAGTATACATACATTTTGAAATGTAATTTCACCACTAAACTGTACCTGTTACGTTTTTTTGTTTGTTTTTAATTGAGTGCCAGTAAATTACTTACTAAAGATGTTGAAACATGCAGTTTTCCACTAAAAGGGATACTCAAAGGAAATAATTATGTAAAAAGAAATGCACTTTGGAAAACGGAGCCACGTGTGAGGTAATGTATCACATTCCTGAAGAAAAAACAAATGAAGTAGGGTACATGCAGCCAACGCATCAGAACTGATATGGAATCTATGCCATATTCTGCAAAGTCTCTCAAAAATGACACCGAGGGGCTCTGCATTTATTGGCACTCAAATATCTTTAGCTCTGAGGGAAAGAAGTGTTTTCACAACTGCCATCACCTCAGTCTTAAAATAAGATTGTTCTGTGACTTGTGCATCAGCAATAGGTTACACTCATCAATTTCTGACCTTTGCTACAACTTTGAAATACCACTGATTTCAATTTTACCTGTCCTAACACACTAACCTGAATGCCTTGTTTCACAGACGTGACAAAGTTGGCCCATTGCCTTCAACATGGAAGCACAGCAGAGGAAAATGTAGGCCTGGATTTATGGGTTAGTGAGCAAACGTAGGGATGAAATACAAGGTAAAAGAGCATGCACCAGCTTCTTCAATATCTCCACCATCTCTGCAGTATAGTTTGAGGTAAAAAGTCATTAAAATTTAATCTTCTTGTTTTTTACAAGCCCTTCTGCCTCTGAAAATTGTCGTTACTCTGTTGAGGTGCCAGATCATATTTTTACATCACTGCTTTTCACAACAGAATCACACTTCACATTTCTATCTTCCAAACTAGAAACATTTTAAAACATAAGTATAAGTGAGGTAGGACTAAAGGTTGCTTTGTGTGAGGAAAACTGGCTTATGAGCCAGCTGAAAGACGTGATGCAACCACCAGACACAGTCTCATGATTCCCATTGTATTCATTAAGGCATAATGGAAAGTTTAAAATTTATCATCTTCCACAATGTTATAATATTCTGTCAATTTGGTAACATCAATCTTGTTGAAGAGCTTTTTATAACATACAATCACTTAAAATAGCATCACAGCCTACTGTTTAATGCACATAAAGGTATGTTTCATTAACACTACTCCATGAGTTTTTACTAGGACAAATATGTCGTGTAGAAAAAGTGAACATCTGCGTATAATAGTAGAGCTTCAAAAGCTTTTATACCAATAAACTTAGAGTTGCATTCAAACACTTTCTTTTTTCTTTACCTAGAGGAATCTAGAACTTATTATTGGAATAAAAACCTCCTGAATTAGCACAATCTAATGAAACAGTGCTATAAAGTGTGTGTTTTTTTTTTTTTTTTCTTTTTCTTTTTTCAGTTCCATTACCTTGATCACTTGTTCCCCAGCATATATCTCTCAGTTGTGACTACAGTGCGTGCTCCTTAATCACTGATGTTTTTACCTATGGAAAGCTTGGTCTGCCCTAAAACCACTCTGGCTAAGTTTATCCACATTATGGAATATCTCATAGATTTATATTACATTCTGAGGGAAAAAATGATAGAAGAGTTTGAATTGTAAAAAAATAAATCTACTGGGTAAGTAGATTTAAGCACAAGTAGCCTGTGGCCTTCAGGCACAGGCAGAACAGAGGGGAAAAAAACAGAACTGCAATTCAACAAATTAAACAGAATGGGACTCATCCACATGTTTTCAAACACAAGTCTTTAATTTTTAGGAGTAATATAGACTGTATTAGAGTTTAGAAGATCAAATTCAAAGCACTAAGATGTGCATGATCGTAAATATGGGTTCTATTATCAAACGTTGACACATTTTTCTGGAAGCAGAGACACAACTACCTTGAGATACCACCATGTATGTTCCAAAGTTTGTATAACCTTAGGACATCTCCAATGACCAGTGTCATCAGAATAACGTTTAACTCACATACTGGTGGATGCCTGATAAGCAATGTGAGCTAAATCTTATCGTTCTCTCTTAGACAAAACAAGCATTTATGTTAGAGTTGATGTGTTAATCTCATGCTTCTTTGCAGGAGCAGACTGCAAAGAGAGAGCTTCACTGCACATGAAGTAAATAGTTTAAGCCTTCAGAGTTTTCCCATAAAAAGTTTGCTCTTCAGGACAGAAGTTCAACCTCCTCTAAGAATCAAACTAGACTGTAGTCACAGAATCACAGAATCTTCTAGGTTGGAAGAGACCTCCAAGATCACCTAGTCCAACCTCAGACCTAACACTAACCAGTCCTCCACTAAACCATATCACTAAGTCTAATCAGTAAAACAGTTTTCTCTTTCACACTTCTGAGTTATCCTGTGCTCAAGTGGTTTTAAAATACAAGTCATCTCTGTATATTCATCACATGCTGGAGAAGAACAGTATTTCTTTGCAACCAACTAATTTGTCAATTCTTACATTTATGATTTTTCTACCATGTTGAATGCTTCTATCCTTTGCATCCAAAATAACCCAATAGCACTTAATGGCTAGATACAACGAGATGCCAACTCTGAGAAGTTACTCTGACCCACAATTAATTTCCAACTCTACTAAAATATTTATTTAAAAGAATATGTATTTTTGAAACTCTACAGGTCTTTCAAAAGAGATGAAAACTACTCTTTCACTGACAAAACAAAGGGAACACAATGAGTTTAATTTAGGTCACAGTGACATCAGAAAGCTTTATTTATTGCCAGCTTTGTTGCATCCAACAAAGCTTTAATCTGTGACATGCTGAAGCTTGTAAAACAGCAAAGTGGTATGGTATCAGAGAAACTACACCATGCCATATATTTCTAAAAACGTCTGGTGTCAAGCACATTACACTCAACAACATCATCAAGAAGAAAGAGGAGGGATTTTTGGGGGGTTGTTTTTTGTTTTCAGTTCACATTTACAGCTGAAACAGCCTTTGAAAATTCCTATAAAGACTTCACATACTGAGAGACAGCTGTTTTTATGTAGTCAGAGATGATGAGAGAACAATGTTTTTACGAAGCTGAAAATCAGGGCAGACCCTAGCTTTTACAGAGGAAAAGGGTGAGAATTGAGGCTTGCTTCCATAAACTGCCGAGCTCATCCAGTACCAGAAAGATGCATCTCAGTTGAACAGAAAGGAGGGAAAATTGGAAGATTTCAGCACTTAGGGGACAAGGGGCTCCATCAGGTGTTATGGGAAACAAAGGAGTGCAGTGGCTGAGGAGTCAGAAATTGCACCTTTATGAGCGAGCCTGCTGTCCAGCTGTGTTTGGCTGACCTCCCGCAGCCCGAAGTCTTTTGGGAGCACCTTGGGAACTTCTAAGCCATTATGGACAGATAACAGAGACTGGAGAAATAGGGCGGCCCCAGGGATGTGAAACTGCTGAGAGTAAGGCTTTTTGCAACTGCTTCACTTGCCTAAAGGAGGTTCCTTTTTAATTTTAAGCAAACACATATTGGAGAGTACAGAAAGAGACTATGTATTTATAGTTCAGCTATTTCTTAATTATGTTTAACATATGCTACCAAGCTTCAGACTTCTATTCTCAGAGTTACTGAAATCCACACACCAGCAGTAGTTTGTATCTAGTGAGTACATTTAACCTGAGTTCAAGCATCAACATGAAAATTTCACCAGCTTGTGAGAAGCCCAGATTTCACTGTTCGTTCGTAAACCTCCTCAGAATGAGCTAATTCTAATACAGAGCCATTTACAATACAACCTTCTGCTGCAATGCTTATAAATAGATAAATATTTTTTTGATTTTGACAACTTCCCTTTAAAGGTATTCTCTAAAAAAATAAATAAATAGTTCCACCACTACCTCAACTAATAAAAATTGATTTACTATGGATGCATGGCTAGTGTGCTTTTTTAGATTGAGAAGAAAGAAGAGAAAATTCCCTTAGAGCTAGAACAGAAGATATCTTAAATAAAGTCTGCAGAATCCTCACAAGTTTTGTGGTTTTGTATTTGTTTGGTTTTGTTTCTAAATCAAACTGCTCAGTTAAATAGCTATTTTAAAGGAAAAGAAGATTATAACTAAAGATTTTCAAAAATATATTCATTGGTGATTTTTTTCTTTAATCTTTGCTGGTTTTAATTTAGTTTCACATGAAATCATATCTCATAAAATAAACCTGTCACTTACAACAAAATTCAAAAAGAAAACCCGAAAATCCCCTAAAGGAAAAGTAAGACTATATGCTGAAAATAACATATCACAGACCTGATAAAAATTTAAAACAAGAAAAATGGTAATATGCCTTTTATTTCATCTCTGCAGTTGATAACTTACTACAGATTGATTTTTACAAAGTTACTTATTTTGGTATTGTATTTAGACAAATATCTTTATAGTTCTTTAAGAGAATAACTGTTGGTTTGTGATTTTAATATGTTCTAGGAATAAAAGTCCACAGTTGTCAGAGCAGAGCAATACCAACTTACATTATGATTTTACTGACATCAGTAAAATATCAGACAAACTCAGTTTGACTCAAATCAGCTATAAGCACTATTTTTTCTAAACCTAATATTATTATAATGCTATTTTTCATTATTAGTCCAATTCAACTTGTATTGAAGTCAATGAGATTATGCTGAGTTCTATAAGTATTAGATCAGGCTCTATGATGATGCTACAGCTATGACAAAATGAGTCTTGTCAAAAGGACTAAGACAAAGTACTTCAAGCTTATATTGTTAACAAATTATCAGTGTATTAAAAACAGAGTTCCCAAACTCTCATTTACTTTTCATCTGTTTGTTTATTGCATCTCAGCTCGTATAATCAAAATAACCACTCATTTTCATCTTACATGAGTGGTTTCAGTCAATTTTCTTTCAAGGCTTCTGTCCACAGGCATAACATTCAGAACAGTTTGCCAACAATACTGGAAGATGTTTAAGCTCAAGTAAAATATATGCCTTACGATTTTGCTTATATTAGAGGAAGGAGAAGACTAATATCAACTTTAAAAGATTTTACAGTACTTATACAAAACATAAAGTTTAACTTTGGTCAACCTATCGAGACATTTTTTTAATATGTGTTTTTTGCAAGATTCTATTTTGATTTCCTTGTGAATTTGGCAAAATATGATAGCATTCATTTGGCATAAAATGCTGAATTAGGTTGACTTCGTATTATTTGTGATAATATCGGAGCCACAGTACAGTGCGAGATGCTAAGACTGATATAATTGTTTTAATATAACATGCAAAATGTTGCACATGTGGAATAGAAGAATTGCGAGCAAAGAGGAATATTATACGTCTGAGAAAATAATGAAAATCTTGCTAAAATTCACGGTCTTTTTAATATCACACATTTTGCTAAAATGCCAAGTGATATTCGGAGTGCTGTGGTGAGTCTTAAATCATATATATTCTATCTACTGTAAAAACTGCACATTTAAAAATAATTAAAGCCAATATGTCTAAACTACAACATACAAACTGATGTACAATCTCATTAAAACATACTGAGATTTCTGTAGAAAGCATCCCTAGATTCGACAGGAAAAAATGTCTATTTGGGAGTATTATATAGTATTTATCACTATTTTAATGTAATGTTTATCACTAATGTGCCAGCAGAAGCTTTCTTCTCAGAAGGTTAACTCTTCGAAATTAAACAAAAATTAGCACATGGAAAGTGCTTAATTGTTGTTCTCTTCCTATTTTTAAATGGAGGAGGTGCATAACATTACCAAGATATGCATGTATTTTTAATTAAGATACTATCATTCGAGGTTGTGATTCCTAAGCCAATTTACTATTTCGAAATGCAGTTCTCCTTCTAAATATAAACACAAGAGGAGCAAAGCATTGTTGCACAAATCATTATGCTTTTAACAGCTGTTCATTTATGGTCCCTATCATTTTGGAAACAATAGGAACATGAACAATTGACTTTCTGCACAGAAATGTATTCTTCTGCCAGGTATCTTCCCCTAATAGGTCAAGTTTCTGTTATATCTTACCTTCTTGTGACCTGCAGATTAATTTTCTCAATATCGTTCCTGTGAATTCTAAAGAACTTTCATTATTATTTTTAAATAATTGGCACTTCCTTAAAAAAAAAAAAAAAAAAAAAAAAAGCAACAGAAATTGCAAGAGCACTAAAGTCTAAGATTCAAATAAGTATTTCCATTTTCTACAGTTTCATCCTAAATCTTCAGATTGACAAAACAGTAGATTTTCAGTACAGGAGATTACTTTTATTAAACTACATTTCAGATGTATTTCAATCATATTTTATTACCCTTTAAAATTAAATGAAATCAGAAGATTTAGGAGATTAAATGCCATTAAAAAAGATTACACTATCTTTCCTATTATGATGTAGTTTTCTTTCCAAGTTTTCCTTTCTAGTCTACCCATACCTAAATACGTCTCTGCCAACAACAAAAAGGTATTTGGTAAATTTAGATCATGGACTGCCTATTATTGGCTACAGAGTAGCTCTGAAACCATTCCTGAATAACAATTTCCACGATACCAATATTGTACAGGCAGCCATAGTTGATGTAAAAAATGGGATATTTTTCCATGTAAGGTAGGGTCTGATGCAACATCAGCACATGACAGTGCCATCAGTGATAAACCATTATCAGCCTCGTCAAACTTCAGAAAGAAACAAATCTCATGCTCAAATATGGTGACAGTGAAACTAACAGTTACCCAGAATATATGCATAGTTTTTTTCTACCACTCTCTAGCAATTGCTTTACTTTATCAATTAATCCGTGCACTTCTTTCAGGAAGACTGCTCAGTTGCTGCTAATAACATACCAAATTTTCACACTGAATTTTGAAGGACTCATTTCTAGACATTTTTCCAAGCTGTAAGGCTGAGGGTGGTGAACACACTTGCTCTTCATATACTTATCCTAGGGTGTTGTCTGCTCTTTTAGCTGGAAGCAAACCTCTAGTAAATTCCTATTTATCTCCTTGCCAATCAAGAAGTGGATGAGTGACAGTAACAGAGCCTTATCTAGGACTCCTGTCTGCGGTGCATTCTGCTAAATGATGTCATCGCTCTAGCAAAAGAAAATAAGCAGATTATTACAGTGACTAGAAGCAAACTAAACATTTGGATTTTTGCATGGACAGATTTACACACTGTCTGTCAGATAAAGCACAGTTTGCCTGCTGCTTACACAACAAGAATGTGCCTGACAGCTTCTTCCCAGCTTTAGTATCTGATTACATAAATAGGCCATTCCCCACCATTCCTGAAGACTGACAGTCTGTCTTGGTTTAAAGAGCAATTTCTGACTATCAGCCTTTCTGTCTTGCACACTGGGCTGATTATCATCAGGGCACTTCCTGGAGGTCCAATCAGTCGCTTTTTCTCTTGAACTCAGGATGTTGCAAACTTGTAGCCACCAGACTATTAAGAAAATGAAAAATTGCTCATTAAAAAATTACAAGCGGTGACCCCAAATTTGCATCCCCTGTCACAGTGAAAACTCTCATTGACTTCTTTGAGTATTTAGATAAAGATTTTAGGTGACTGCTATTTCTAGGGAACTCAAAGACCTGGGAAAAAAAAAAAAAAAAAAAAAGGGGGGGGGGGGGAACCCCAAATAAGCTGAAAAATCAAAGAAAGGGGACAAACAACCACCCACCAATGAGTTACAAACAGATGACTACTCCGTCCACTATAAAAAGGAACCTTTTTCATGATTAAGTCTCAGGAATTCGTATAGCAGCTCCACTGTCCAACGTTGCACTTGCACTCCCAAATTAAACTTGAAAACTGTCATATAAAGGATCTTCATAACCTTATGTATGTTATTGTATTAACTGTGCAACTGTTAGTCTTTTTTAATAATTCTACTTTTCTAAATCATACTTCAGTAAAACTGTGCTTTAAATTAGATGCATTTTACTGTTGCTAGTTGACTCAAATATTTTTAAGGTACGAGCACGTAAAAGACATTCCATTTTTCATAGCTAAATGTATGCAGGTGTTAATGAACTTATTTAAAAAATGGTTCTGAGCACCGAAAAGGGTAAACACATAATAACTCTGCTGTTTACAATGGTAAACAATCACAAGTCATAACCACAATATTGTTCCTAGTTATTTCAGCTATAACTTGCAAGGCTTCATAACCAGACAAACCAGATGAAATATGTTGCTGCAGGTCTGCTCTGATGGATCCCTCTGAAATATCCACATTATTGCTTTTATTTTATTATGTACCACACTTCATAACTGTACACAGCAGAGTACAATAAAAACTGCACTACACTCCTTTAAGTACTTATTAAATAGGTCAAAAAGTTACCATAACAAATAACTTGCTCTACTCAGGGTCCATTAATAACACATCTTGTTGGAACTCTAAAACAAACAGGGGGGAAAAAAGAACTGTACAGAAGTCTCTATTATGCAGTGCTATTGCTTAAGAGCTTGCACCTAAACAGCATGGTATTGTTATTCATAGCAGTACTTGGTTAATTGCCATTCTAAAATATTAGATCTGACTTGAGATGCAAAGCTGGGGATGCAGATTTGGGGAAAAGGGAAGGGCAGGGAAGCACTTCAGTGAAGGTAAGAAATGCTACAGGGCCTGGTACGAATTTGGGGTCCGAATCTAGGAGCCAGGAGATCTAGGATTTTGATTTACCTGCACAAGAGATTTTTCCCCTTACAATATCCCTCTTAAAATAGTAATTGACAGATTTAGGGAGAAGACCAGAGAAGAAATAACAGAGATGGGCAACAGCAAAGCACGTGAGGGAGCTGTGAGGCATCAAGGCTGCTTCAAGGCACGGGGCCCACCTAGGGAACGAGGAGCAGGTGAAGGGTCTAATCCCTGAGGTACAGGAGCATGGAGGGATGAAAACAAAGGAAG
>NC_140124.1:98220105-98222852 GCF_964035555.1 Netta rufina
AGGACAGCGGAGAAGATCAACACAGAACAGAAAGTAATAAGAGGTGAAGCCAAAAGTCAGCAGTTCCAATGGATGTGAGGAAAACGTAGCCAGATGTGGGTCAGTATGTCCTATCCGGAGACAGATGCAAGTCAAGAGTAAAGACTAACAAGAGGACGTGCCCAGTCATGGGCACTGTCCACGTGCTCCTGCCACTTTTTGCTGAGAGGAGGATCACAGAGCACAGCCCAGCAAACAACTGATAAAAGCACTAGTTTAATTTAATTTGTTGTTCCTGAAACAAAAATATCCAGGAAATAAAGACAGTGAGTAGTAATGTTGTCACCTGGCTAGCAAGAGAACCCCCTGCCTGATAATAACTTCAGTCTTGTCAGTGACAATCACCCTATTAATGCTGTCTTTTAAAATCTATCTAGGGAGACAGCTACAAAATCCAGAAAGAGATTAGGAATACAGCTGTCATAACAATGAGTGAATCATTTGAACAAACTCTTTATTTCGAGAAATCAGTTACTGTAACTGTGAAGCTGAGCTGGAGAACCTACCCTCATGTCAGTGCTCGCAGATGAGCAGGAAAACGTCCTTTTCAGGCGTACCCCTGGCCCAAGGGATAAGCTGGCAAGATGAATTAACTATTTTTCAGGGACCACAGACCTCAGCTCAAACTTTCTTAAATGCTCACCTGCTTGCAAGTCCTACCATGAAGTTTAGCCATAGATATCGACAGACCAAAACACTAAGTGATTAGTATACTAATGGAAGAGAAACTACTCATTTCACTGATTAAACTAGTATCTCTTCTTTAGTATACTAGTACCAGGAGACTGAACTTCTGATTAAAAAAACTGGGCTTTGTTATTTAAAATTTATTAATTAACAACAAAGCTAAAAGAAACAATATTAAAAAAAAATCAATATGAAAAATTCTATTTGTGATCAAAAGAATTAATAAAATCTTCAAGAAAAACAGTGTGAAGCTTTGAACTGGTAGCAACTTTATAACTATTAGAAGCTCTGCTTACAATGGCATTGTGATTGTAAAGACTTCTGGCTGGCTAAATTCCAGGCAAATTAGATACCTTCAAAATTATGATTTTCGTATTAGGTTTTGAATCTGTACGTGGTAGCACAGGGTATATATATGAGGCAGTGCCCAAGTCGTGTTATGTCGTAGCATACTGATTTTGAACTGTTGAATTATCATTATTTAAAGATTTAGCAACTCAATAGTATTTTTCAAACCCAATGTAAAAGCATTTGGTTAAACATAGACAATCAGTTCTATAATATTGCTGGTACACATCACTGGTAGCAAGGAAACAAAGAGCAGTAAGGAAAATAGTTCATATCTACACTAAAATCACCTACTTTGATCACTACAGAGTAAAAATAAAAGATTTGTCTTTCTAACAGATTATAACCTCAAGTTAGCCAGATTCATTATTCCTTGATGACTGCAATGCCATGTTTTGATTTACATTTCTGATACTGTCTGAACTATTATCCAATATTATTGCATTTTGTATAATTTCTTAAGTGCTTTAGCTAATACAATTGACGCAATTATAATGATTGCCCAGTCTCTGTATTAGCTAAGAAAAAAAGATTCAAGGAAAGCTGAAAAACCTAGGAGAAATCTTTAGTTAAATTAGTTAACCATCATGTGTTTTATAATGGGCCCACGCAGTTAATAACCATTCATATGAACGTTCAGTGATTACTAGTTAAAGCCAGTATGACAATTATTCACAAACCGATGGAAGTTCCTGTCCAAACTCGGTGATGTCTTGGGTTAGTTTAATCAAACAAAGGTTAAGATGAAGGTTTATTTCTTTAGTAAGAAGGAATCCACACCACCCACAACAGCACATATAGAAAACAGATTTTGCTCCCTTGGGCGTGAACACCTCCGCTCAATGAACAATGGTTTTCAGTCTGCTAATTGGAGAATGGAGAGGTAAAGGTCATGTGTAAAAACAATAGGGGATATAAAAATAATGCAAACTAAGGAAATTACAGCATTTTCCAATTGTCAGCGTGACAGCTACTAGTGAGAAATAAGGACATCAGATACATGTGCCCTACTGTGCAGGCTGGGTAACAAGACAGTCTGCATTCGAGTCTGCTGGCAGTATGTAAACACGTCTCCTTTCTAGGGACAGTGGGGCTATGCCCCAACAAAAGTAATAATCTCCTCTGGAATGATGTTGACCTGGAATTTAACTAATCATTTCTATAAGAGGGAATAGGAAGAGAGAGGAGAGGACAAAAACAGAAAAAAAGGCTTTGAATTAGGTCGTTGAAGGGCAGCCATTTCAGCCACTCTTCTCTTCTGGGTAAATGAATTTTAATGTTCTTTTATTTTTTGATCATATTTAAATACTACCCTGTTTAGCAGTTTGGCGGGTGAAAAATAAAACCAAGGAATTGAGCAGGATTGTGTATCCAACTTGTTTTCCATGGATTAGAATAGACAAATGCAAATTATAGTACAACATTCAGAACAGAAAAAAAAAAAAAAAAAAGTACATGCAGGCAAACCATCATTTAACTTTCTGAAAAATGCATGTGTCTACAGTGGTATCCTTTTCTTAATTTAAATGACAGATGCTGATGTTCTTAGTAGTTAGTGCTCACATTCATTTATTTTTAAATGTTTATACACAGGTTTTAGACCCCATTAAGGAAAACAACATTTTCAAATGAAATTATAGTTAGGAATTTTTAATCAAGTTTCCTTCTTCCTC
>NC_140124.1:98223052-98250552 GCF_964035555.1 Netta rufina
GCATACCTACAATTTTCTCTACTGAAAATCAAAACTACATCTTCACTAGAGAATTTCTAGGTGATAGCTGAATCATACATATATTTTTCTGTATCAGAGAACATTTTTATAGCTGTAGATATGCTTTGCTTGTTAAAGAAAAAGAAATGTGTCAAAAACTTGTGGTTCAGATAAATATCTGCAGAAATAGCTATAACTAATGTTAATAACTAAGCTGCCTTGCAGATCATAAATACTAGGAAATATAAATAACTCCTAGAGACAACTGCACAATCTATATTTGAGGAAAGGCAACATTTGAACAATCAATCACGTGAAGCCAACACTGTCATAAGCTGAGTTTATGAAAATACTTGTAAACATTTATTAAATGTAAATCCCTCTTCAAAACGTGTGTTATAGGAGATCCCCATTTTTTCATGCAATTTGGAGTATGTAATATACAGCGCTTGATGAATATACAAAAGCCTTGCTGCAGGAACTGCTTCCTCTTGGTTTCTCAATGTGTTGGCAGTGATACAATTTGTTTCAAGCTAATGTCATTTAAAACACATTCTACAGAACAATTGGAAAAAGTTTAAATCTGGATATATCGTCCTTACCAAACAAAATAATTCTTGCAATTAACGCTACTTCTTTTTCAAGATTAAGGAGTAAGTTTGGCTTTCATTTGCCAATTGAAATTAGTGCATTAAATAATAATGGAAGACAGAAATGGAAGTATTTTTTTAAGCGTTATGTCCCTACTTATTTTTAAACCATGATAAAGCTTTTGTCCAAGTAACTTAAAAACTGAAATGCGAATTTAATAAATGCAGCACAGCAAAATGCTTCCACAGAAAACCCACAGGCTTCTTACTGCCCCTTTGGAGGGTTCTTCCAATGTACAGGCAGACAACTTTGTAAATCTCACCAGAGAAATATAGTTGTGTGCTTCCATCTGTGCCTTTGGGCAAATATGATTTGCTCCTGTCCAGTTTCCTACTTTCTTACAGACCTGGGAGAGCAGCCAGGCTCTGGCCGGCCAGCGGGGCTCTGAGCACAGCAATCATTTCTCCTATCGATAGCTGCTCTGCGTGCTCAGACCTAACACCCCCGTACCAGATTCCTGCTCATCTGCTTGACGAATTAGCTCCTCAAAAATTTCTCCAGGAACTAAACATAAAACCTCCAGCTAGGCAGGGATGGATTCCCAAAACGAGAGATAGTAACGCTATCAGTAGGGCATTGTGGATGCCGTAAGTAACAGCATTTGAAGAAAGGACTGATCACCAACACTGTCCAAATCACACACAGGCCACATGCAACCTACAAGGACAATTCACAAGGCCCATGATCTCTTCTGAACATCATTTTTTTCCCCAAAGAAACTCAACAACCCATGTGCAATTACCTGACGCCATAATAACAGGTGAGATATGTTGGTCAGGTTGGATCTGGCCTGGCCTTCAGCTTTTCTGGTACATCCATACATTCCTCCCATGCCACAGAAGCAAAATGCAGACATCCTTGTTACAAAATAAGTGCAATTCCTTCATGATGTGGGGAGGAGACGTGGTATCCAAAGCCAGAACAGAAACTAGGTATGAGCTCTGGGAACTGTTCTAACAGCAGCACTGAATTTTTTCACACATTTCCTGGTGAAACACTCTAACTTCTTAATGGGAGCAGAGTTCCTATTTACACAGGGATTTCATTATCCTTTCTAAACAAACAAACAAAAAGACATAGAATGAAAATAAAAATTTAAAATTGAAGTTATTCTCAGAAAATGTATGTATTGTGCAGTGTGATAGCCATAATAAAAGTGATGATCTTTGCCACAGGATCTTTTTTGCCCTTTCTTTTTAAGCACGGCCATCTTATTCTTTTGCTGATGATAAAATTGCAGACGGCATTTTGGAACACTGCAATAAGCAGATGTTGTAATATGTGTCTAGTGCCAGCTTTGGTCTGAAACCATAGGTGAAAAAATCCACATACTGCAGTGGATCAGAGGCCTGGTTGGGCAAGTTGTTCTTACACGGTGGTAGACTTCCCAGCAGAAGCCTACTGAACATGCTCTGAAGTGATTTGTTTAGTGGCCTAAGTATCATTTCACAGATTTTCCATATTCCAACTTTGGTCCTGGATGGGATCTGTTGATAGCGTTAACATAGTTCAAGTCAAAGTCTGAATTGCTTTAAAAAATAATAATAAAAAAAAGACAAACCAAAAACAACAAAAAATCAAAACCCAGAATCTTGATAGGGTATTACTTACTCTCCAATAGAAACACTAAACACCTTCCTTAAATTAATGATTAACAAAAACTAATGCTGATCTCTTATTGTCTCTACTCTATTGGAAATCCACATATTTCCATCCTTATTCAAGCATCCTATATTCAAATGATTAAAAGCTATCATTGTATTCAGTATCTGACCAAGTAGCCTTTGTTCCAACTGTCCAAATCTCAGTGAGTATTTCCTCTCCATTTATCAAACTCATTGCAGTAATAACTGAATCCCTTCTTCACTGAACACAACTTCTGTTACCCAGAAATGAAGTACAAAGGGAGATTTCAACAGCGCTTTCTAAGCTGTGTTTAGTGCACGTCTGGATGCATATGAAGGCAAGTTATTAATTTGACTTATTTTGTCAATGACATGGCATTGCAAATGTTAGCAACACAACATTTCGACATTATTCCATTTCAAGAATCTCATGAACACTGAGTATTTCTGATAGCTGTATTTCAGGCTATTTTTCTATACAGCTATCCACTTGCATTTTCATAAGAAAATCTCATTTTCCATCCTGCCTATGTTTTTCTTACCCCTGGGTCACTTCGTATTGTTTCTTTATCTGTTCATGATTGCAAAACCTACAAATTTAGTAACATCAGATTCATTCTCTGTTCATTGGTTTTCATTTCCATTATATACAGTGTCTGTAAACTTGTCTCATAAACAGGTTACATAATTTTACTAAGTTAAGCTCAACTGTGAACATCTTTTTGTTCCATTCTGAAAATTGGTATCATATTAAGTATTTCCTCTCACTCTATCAATCCTCATTTACATTTTTTTCCATGACTTCAACAGGATAACTCCTCTGGCTCAACAGCACATAACTTATTTTCCTTAACTACTTCCAATGAATGTTTTTGGACTTAGTTGTTTTCTAAGACACCAACACATTTCCGTTTCAAGACCAAAAAAGGTAGAATCCTATTTTAAGGAAATTGCTGCAGAAAAAAACAGCAAGGCAGGAAAAGACTGCAGTTCTAGGTCTCTTGCATGGACATGCTAATTGTACCTAGAAGGCACTCCATTTTCCTTATAATCTTTGCCAAGCATACTGCAATGACTACAGCAAACTGCCAAGGATCTTCGTATGTCAACACCAGTCACATGCATTGTACAAGTCACTGCTGAAATTTACGTTTTAAATGTGTCCACTGCTTCTACAGGTAGCCTGTTCCAAAACCCCACTCCTCTGAAAATTCAGAAATCTTTCTCTCTTCGGTGCCACTTCTTTAAAATTTCATCTTCTACCAAGAGTAAAACCAAAATAGGCCACCTATGTACATGTATTTACCATTTTCTTTTAGAAGACCTCTGCTTGTATCTGCTTCACCAGAACTGTACCCAATATTATATTTTACATGGACGGATGTGTTGCTTGGGCAAACTTCAATGGTATTAATACTTCCACATGCCTTCACTGCATGTACTTTGGTTAGTTCATCCTAAAACTGCATTTATGCATTTTTTCATACCTGACGATCACATAACGGTAACCTGAGGACCATCACTCTAAAACGGTGATCAGATATAACAATCAAGTCTTGTTGTACCTATATCCAACTTCATAGTGAAAATAGCATTAATCACTATTTGCATGAGCTTGCAAATCTTATCAGATCTCATCCTATTACTGTTATTCCTACCCTAAAAGCCATCCACTTTTTACCATTTGATAACCTGTTTGGGATTTTACAATACTGCTATGATTCCTACAGCAAAACCCAAAACGACTGTTGCAATTTAATTATAGAAAAAAATGAGTAAATAATAAGATAAGTGATAATAAGATCGCTCCTTGTGGAATTTCACCTCAACCTCTTGGCTCAACAACCTTTTGGTATTATTTCCTTAACTTATGTATTACCAGCTCAGAATTCCTGGACTAATCTTTGCAACTGAACGAATTCTCATACAGCACACTATTTGATTTCAGATCCATCCATAAACATTTCTTTTTCTAGAGAAAAGAGTGTGGGACAATCCTACCAAAGTCATATATGAAGTCAGACTGGAGAGACCTGCCCTTGGTAACCCCACTCTGTGTATTTATTTGGCTCTATGTCCCTATCTGTGAATCATTCTTTCCCTGATAACTTGGTTTGAATTTCTGTACGCAGTTCAGACGAAGTAATTGCTAACCCCTTCCCTCTCCATCCTCCCCTCTTCTCAGCAGTGGGTGGGAATTCAGCCACACCATACTCGTGCCTTGCTCCCTGTGCCTACGGGAGCAGATGCGGTGAGGCTGGGTTGGGTCTCAATGCTGGTGCCAAGTGGCAGCTCTGCTCCATGCCCAAACAGCTACACTGCCACACTGGAAACACTAATACTGATAAGGAAGACAGTAATAAAGCTGGTCCCCTGCAAAGTTCCTCAGCTCTCAGCGGAGTGGTAGGAAATGATAGCACTGGTATTCATTATGCATCATCAAAGGAATGCCCTCATCACTTACTGGTGAGACAGCTAAATACTAAAAGGAAAAAATAAATAATAATAATAATAATTAAAAAAAGCAAAGTGCTCACTTGTAAATTCAGTTAGGGAAGAATTTTTGGTACCTTGCTAAATCACAAGGAATTGGGGGGATCTACTGGGCTCTGTACTGCCAAGGCATCTGGTTTTCTTACATTTTCTTCTCACCATTTTAACAGGTAGGAAAGGAATTTAAATGGCAATTACTGCTAAAATTATAAGCTGATTCAGACTAGAGCTCCTAATGCAAGCAGATTGGGTATAAGTCAAGAAGAAATACCCCTGTCCACAACACAGCTGCTCGACTTGACTAGAAAATAATGTTTCTCCCCTAATTCCCAATTTCATTTAAAACTCTGGTTATAAATCACTGCCAATGGTTGGACTGACTGAAATTCTAATGCTATACTAACTTCTATTACATAAACACTATGAAAAAAGTATTTCAGAATAAATCAGTAAATCCCTTAACTCATTCCATTGTCCCTACATGCTGATACTTCAGCATGCATATTGCTGCAACAAGGAATATATTTCCATAAACAGTGAAATTAGGAGAAAGAGTTAGAAATGCTGCCTTTGTGATTAAATTATGCTAACTTCTGTCAGTGCCAAATATATGCTGCCAAAAACAAATAAATTATGGCCAATGAAAAAAGTTGTCAAAAATCTTCACTCTTTATTATCATGTTTATCAGACTTTGTATAACTCTATCGCTTTTTTTTTTTCCTTGTAAACAACAGAAGAGTACCGAAAGATCAAATCAAAACATTGATTTCACAAAGTGAACTCAAGAGGACATGTCAAAATAATGAATTTCATTATTTTCTTTGATCATCGAGTTCCCTTCTCTGCCATTCCTCGTCAAAGAAGTTGCATCTCAGGGTTGACCGCAAACATACATTTGATTTTTTGGCTGGTATCTACCCTCCCTGCCCCTTTCTTCCTAATGCAGGCAAGTTATCTATCTCTGAAATGAAGACTAAAATAGGATTACTGAATTGCTTACTCCGACTGGATTAACTTACTCTGACTGAATTAACGTTGTACTTCAGTGATATTGGATTCATAAAAATTAAGATCTACTGATATCTAAAATGATGTTGTGCAACATGAATTTGATGAAGGGCATATGGGAAGGGCATAGAGAGCTGAATTATCTTTACCCCGAGGTTCATACACCAGGTTAATTGTTTCTATACAGTTGCTGTTACAATTCATTGTAATTGCCAACATGCTTAAAATATTAAGAGAATGTTTTAAAAAATGAAAATCACTCATTCTGGAATTGCAGTTTCATACACATTAAGGGTTCAACAGTGGCTTGGCTCCCTAAAAGAGGAGGAAGTAAGCGCGGGTGTGACTGCAGGAGCTTTTTTTTCTGAGCTCCTTCGAAGCAGAGTTGCTAAAATCATTTGACGAGCTCAGGAACGAGAGCTGGAGCACTTGCAGTGCAACTGCAGGCTCTGCAATCCATATGTGCCAAGCTGGATGAAGGGCAGGAGGGCACGAGGGGTGGACCCATGAACTCCCTCCCTGTGTTCACACCAAGCAAGCGTCAGGCCGACGCATCCACCACGGATGGCTGCGGCCCAGGCCCAAGGAATTCTTCTCACCGCTAAGAAAAATGCAGCTCCCATTAAGAGTAATGGAAGTTACACATGTGAGTCAGGACAATTTAAGGCCCTTAAGGAATTGTATCCTCCCTTCACACACACATGTATTTTTCATTAATACCAATTAAAAGAATATCAACTCAATAAAATTATGTCCAGTTTCCATAACACAGAATCCCATGCAAAACAACAGTAACCAGCAACGAGTTTTCTTTCTTTCTTTCTTTTTTTTTTTTCTTTAAGCCGGATTTAAATAATCATTTGAATTGACATTTTTAATAAAAAGTAATTGTTTTACTCAAAGCAACAGCAGCTAAAATGGAAATTTCAGGCTGCAATCCAATCACTGTAAATGGTTCAGGAAGAAGGAAAAAACCTGAGAAATTTAAAAAAAGATATTTCATTATGTTTTCCTTTTGGGGATCAGATCCTGCAGGCACAACAAAGAACACAGGACACGGACATTGCAAAAAGATCCTCCTGCCACTTATGTATCTAAAATGCATTACATTTTGTCTCAACTTTGTCCAGCCTTAAGTAATATGTACAGAAAAATGATTATGTTCCTTCCACATTATTCTAAATTAAAAAAAAAAAAAAAAAAATCTTAAATAAAACCACATTGGATATTTCATATTACATTCCTATTACTCCACTTCTAATGTACTACTGAAGGTGTGAGCATAAAGTTTGAAAGTAGTTCCACATCATTTACATATGCTGGGAGTAAAACCAGTAACACTCACAGAAGTAATTCTAAATATCGACTTATTACAGCGGACACTGGAGAAAATTTCAAACCAGCACGCACAAGCTCACACGTTCGCTTCACCTTCAACCATAAAGCCCAAGACAGGAGGAGGAGGTGACTTTACAAAAGCTTTTTTTCCAAGTCCTCCTGGGCTTTGCTGATTTTACTGCAAGCCTATGGCAGGTCGGGTGTGCAGGAGGAGCATCTCGGTGCTGATGCCCGTTCGCTGCTCCAGCCCAAGATGAGTGGTGGGTCCCAGCAGTGCCCAGGCAGGTCAAAGCCCTCCTCCTGCAGGTGCCTGTGCTGGCACTGAGGGCCCCATGCTCCAGCAGCACTACCAAAGGGACTCAGCCCTGATTCCTTATGGTGGAAGGCACGTGAGGTTAAAAAAACAGCCAATGGCACCAACATAAAACAAGTAGGAAAGAAGATCTGGGCCATGTGTCACATAAATAAGCAAATAAATACCACAGGATAAGTATGCAAGAGTGTCTTGAGAATAACTAAATGTAAGATAATTATGAAAATTCAAGTACAGAAGGTCCAACAGGCAAAACGCAGTAAAATTAACGTTCAAATCGAAAAAAAAATGCATGGTTGTTTTCCTATTACTGCTCTTAATAAGCATACACACTGTATTTGAAGAGTAAATGCAACTATTTAAATATTTATTGAGTAAATACATGTGGTTTATGTCTGATTTTGAGAACAAATAAGTTTTAAAAGGTAAATCTAATGCAACACAATAAAACTGCAAAGTATGTTCTGACCTTCTACTCCTCCCTACAACACTTACACACACATATATATACACTTTAATAATACATATCCCAGTGGAGTACAATTGACCCCAGTAAATCCTGTTGTTTCCCCAAGTGTGGAATTAAAAGCCTCATGACCAGAGTGAGAGCACACATTTGTTTCCATTCTTGTGATATCATTTTTCCTCCTCAGACTAATGTCACTACTGAAGCCTACATTACTCTACATAACTGACTGAATCGTGTATGTTAAAAAATGTACAGACCTTGAAATCAAATCTATTTTGTAAAAAAAAAAAAAAAAAAAAAAAAAAAAAAAAAAAAAAAGTTGTTTGTTTGTTTTCCTGAAATAAGCTAGCAAAACATTTCGGAAGGAAAAACAGAGACTTTCTAAGTGACAGTTCCAATACTGCACACATTCTGTAACACCAAACCAACCAAATGTTATTTTTAGGTACAAAAAATAACCAAGGCATGGAATCCATTAAAATTGAGAGATAAAGGCATGTAATTTCATAGACTACATTTTTGCTTAACAACTGACAGAAGAATCATATATTTTATTTTACAGTTTTGAAGACAGTTTATCTACCTAATCTACTTTATTTACAGAATAGAAACGGAATTTAGAAAACCATATAGCACATGCATAGAAATATCTGAAAACATCACAGAAATATCTGAAAACCAAGCAATATATATGCTTCTCAGTTTCTAGCATCAATTTGAATTTGAACAAAATTCACATATTCATGTTCTCTGTCCACAAAGAGTTGATATTTTCCTACTCTACATGTGAGAAGAGCAACCGTGCCAAAGTCAAAAATTTGACAGCTTGAGCAAGCGATATTTGTACTTCTTTTGGCTGCTGGTTTCCAGTTACCTCTTCTCTTCCTGCCCCAATAACCTCCAGTGACACTGGGCCAGTTGTTTTTCCTATCCATCTCTCTGTTCTTGTTTCTTCTTTTTCCTTTTGTATCTTCACGTCTGCCATTCTCTTTAATTGCTTCATTTCTTTCTCTCCCCATTTTAACTCATCGCCTTTCACCTTCTAAATATCTACCCAAAACATACAACTTCCTAGTACAAACGAATATGTAAGCACCCAGGGGACTTCTGCATCTTGCTATTTTTGGCCTTCTTATGCTTCTTACTCTTCCAGTGGCCATATACGCCTCAGCCTGCCCAGTTCACAAGGTGGTAACAATAACCTTTAAATAACCTTTATGGAATAGTATCGTAACATCCGTCTGCATTTTCACGCAGCAGACAGGCCAAACAGAGCCTTGGCTGCTCCTATAGTTATTTGGGCTTCCTTTTCCTATCCACTGTGAACTAAGCTAGTTCACAGGAGAAAGTAAAATTACACACAGAGGGCTTCACTCAGCAAAGCAGCCTCAGCAACATCTTGTTATAGCAGGAGGAGGTTAAGCCTTTCTTTCCAGGCCTGCTACCTTAAGATAGTCACCTGCCATAAAAGAATACATACTGTGGATTACTGAATTTGCGTAACTTGATTTTCTACGATTCAGTTAACTCTGAAATAGCTTGCAGTGTTAGGCCTAGTTAATACAGACTATGAGTCTACAGTTAATAAATAAATTAATAAACCAAACCAACCAACCAAACAAGATCTTTCCCTTTGCTTCCTCCACCCCAACCAACCAACCAACCAAACAAACAAACAAACAAAAAACCCAACACATATTTCCACTTAAAATCATAGCCAAGTTAACTCAACAGTGGGCTAAGAAGCATCCCTAGTCCTGAGGGGATCAAGTTGTTGCACCTCTGAGATCTGGAAAAAAAAGGAATAACCTACTGAGCATTTCCCTTCCATAACAGCCAAAACCAAGGATATTTCCACTCAAGGATATTTCAAGCCATGAAGGAAGAAACCACATCTGGCACTGAGCTGAACACAGTCATTACCTGAATACTCCTTAAAAAATGTTTAGTTCTCAGGCTGGACTGAAAAAAGGATGGCAGTAAGCAGAACTTAGGATGTAGTTCTCATTTCCCAGTGGGCTACAGAACTTTTGGTAGCATCAGGAGATCAAAACTCTGAGACCAATCTACTTCCTAAATAAAATAGAAGTTTGCAAAGCACTGGATGGAAACAGAATGCCTACAGACAAACGGCGCCTAGCTAATCGGGCATATTCAGCAAGAATTGCATCAATATTCCTAAAAGTTATAATTTATCTCAACCAAAATGCAAAAAGAACAACACCAAAATAAACACACATCAAAGAAGTGAGAAATGGAGAAAACACAATTTTGTTGCCACAGAAGCATCCATATCTTCAACACCTAACATTTAGGAATAGCTGATTTTAATGTAAATAAAAACCCATGCATATCTTCATTCCCTTAAGAACAGCAAATATTACTGGGATTGACAATGAAATTACAAAATGGGATACTGAAATGATGGGCTAGATTCACTCCACCATTACACCTCTGCATGCCTGTCATATATGTAAAAAAAATAAAATAAAAATTAACCTTCACCCATCTTGATTCATGCTAGTAAACAGCCTAACATGTATATTTTGTAAACAAAGAATTTCCTTATTTAAATAAAAAAGAAATATTAGTTTCGTATTTTTGAATAAAGGAGATGACCTGAAGCAATATCTTCCACTTACAGTACTTGAAATCAGAGACATTTGAAGCCTACTGTGAAAAAGATGCACACAAAGAAAAATTGAACCTCAAACACCTTTCGTGCATTTCACTTACAATTCTGCAACTCTCAGAGATCTAAAAAGATTTATCATACTAAATTCCCTGCAGATGATAGGCAGCCAAACATTTAAATGTGACATCCAGAAAGGTAATTTGTCCTTATAAGGGCAGTCCACATCCGTATGCATTCAAGCTGTCATCTTATACTTTTAAACACTTAGGGTTTTCGGATGAGCAGTGATAATTTTTAACAAAGCAGAGAGGTCTCAATTTGCAAATTGAGTAACTCATCGAATAAGAAAGTTGGATTCGTAATAGAGTCTGACAGATGTCTGCACCATGACATGACAGTGACAAAACGCCTCTGAAATTTTCTCTTTAGAGATGAAGTTTCAGCTTGCCTCCCTTCACCTCTAGGAATCCAAATAATACTTTTTGATTATACAGGTGAAAAGAAATTTGGTTTCAGCTACTATCCATTTACATCCAGCAAATAAGTTATGATTATAATACCAGGCTCTGATCAAGAGAAGCTCCAGCAATAATAATATTGCTAAACAATGCTTAAGAGTCCCTGGCAGTATAGGAAGAAGGCAGGAAAAAAAACATTCCAAAACAGCTGTGGAGGAAGCTAATTTCTAGGGCACAAAATTAATTTCTGAAATTTAAAATAATACTTTACTGTCTTGCTACAAACCACATTTGCAGGTTTCCTTTAATTTAAAGTTAACATGTGTATAGTGTAATAGAAAATTTCCAGATCGAATCTGTTAATCGTTTTCAAATGTATCAACATGAACTGAGAGTTTAGAAGAATTCTCCTCAGTGAGCCTGTCCAAATAGGTTAATGCTCTGCTAACAAGCACTGTGGTCAAAAGTTGTCACTAGTATGATTTTACCATGTTTTCACATGCAGGAATCACTCATGTTTCAAAAAAAAAAATCACACTACAAGAACAGGATAGCTTATGGCCCCACCTAATGAACATCAGTGGTGGGGGTAAAAACATCAATCATCTCCCACAGCTGATAGAAACGTACCATTGGGTTTAAAACCACTGGGTGACCATTAGGCTTAAAACACCATCATGACTGGAGGACTGTCTCACACAGCTGGTCATCCCCCTGGACATGGGCATTGTAGCAGGTGAAGCAAACTTCTAATACAACCGAGACTAATTGCTTTTTGAGATACATCAGAAGTTCCCAGATGACAGGCATTTTGGTTGCCCATCAGTATTTCTTCCTCAAGGTAGGCTGTGTCTGCAGTAAGAACCTGAATTCTATTCCAAAAAATCTTAGCACAGCTTAAATCCATTTGTACGTAAAAAGGGGATTTCTTTAATCCTCCAAAAATCAAAGGATCAGAAAAAATAAGAGTATCTCAAATTATTTTACATGAAACGCGCTCACAAGATTGGTCCCATACACACTACTAACACCTAAAACACGGCTGTTTTTCAGTCAAGGACGCATAATCCCTGTGCAATTCTGTGTTTTAAGCTGCAGTGTAACTGAAGCTGTGAGTAACACCGTGCCTCACACTGCCTGTATGTGGCAAGGCATCTCCTAACTACCGAACTGAAGACATCAGACAATCGCACATACTCATTCTTCGTCATGGGTATGTAGCTGGAAAGAATAAATAGAAAGAGGCAACACGACATTCTCCAGAAGATTTCACTATATTCTTGGGGCATGGCTTTCTAGAGTGTAGATAGATGATTTAGGTAACAGATCTGAAATCAGTAGGCTGCAATGGAGGAGTTTCTCACTCAGACAGCCACTGCTTAGTCCATTTCTCAGGATGAAAAACCAACAGCAAATAGCATTAGCAAATGTCAATATAGTCTACTTTTTAAATTAAAAACCAAAAGACCATAATTTGAATTCATAAAAAATGTTAAAGCATTTATCGGTTAACACTAACACTGCTTAACAAAGGTGACATCTAAAATAAAGAAACAAAAAGAAACCAGGTCCAGATCTTAAATTTGTGTTAATTAGGGTGAAGCTAAACCACTAAGTATCTAGCCAAAAAAAGTTTGGAAGAACAACTTAAAGAGTGTATCAAGTGTGCACCAGCATTAAATTTGAATTTATAAAAACAATTCCCTCTAAACAAGTTATTCCATATCTGCCTGCTGAAATCTTGTGAGTTTTAAGTCCTTCTCTGAAGGAGTTATTGGAAACTGCCAGGAGCAGTACACAGGCCAAAACGAACCACTGTTCTAGCCTCTGCAGCAAGTCTGATAAACTACTTTTAAAAGCTTTCCTTCCTATACGAAGAGCAGCTGGTTCGGTCTCCTGATGGATTCCGCTACTGCAGACAATGACCGATGAGTAGAAGTTAACTATATATATAGTTATAACTGCAAGCATATAACTATATATATAACAGTATGACCAGTTGTTGATTTTAGTAAATGGGTAGAGTAGACCTTCTACATTATGGTGTCCTTATTAGCCCAGATTCTCACTAAATAACATTAAGGAACTAAATCATGAGATTTCTGCCTTCCTTTCCCCTTGCCCATCTATTTCTTGGAATAATTTCAAAGACTCACACCTTTATGCAGCAGCCAAATGGCATTTAAAACAAAAACTGTCTAAAAAAAAAAAAAAAAAAAAAAAAAAGGTAAGAAAACCAAACATAAGCAATGTGGAAAGAATACTATGCAAATAAGAATTGTGACATATTTTCCAGAGTGTGTTTACTTTGAGACATCTCATAGAGTACACAGATTTAAGGGATCACAACCTGGTAAAAAGGTGAAGGAGCAATTAATTACAGAAGTATCTTAGTTTTCAACATCTCCAAATCATTGCAAGACCTAAAAAGGTCAGCAAAGTTAGCTAAGAAACTAAGACTAAAAAAACTAGGAAACTTCTACGAAGAACATTATTGCGATATAAATTCAACTATCTTAAACCCTGACTATAAATAACATATAACCTATGGATGGTAGCTGTTATTTCGTGCCTCTACTTTGTCTTCCACTGTGGGAATTTCTCCTGTCCCAGCTGCAACAGAAGGCATTTGCTACCTGGAAGAACTGTCAGCCCCACACATCCATTTTATGCATCTGTTACTACAGAACTGAATGCGCTGATGAAGAAAACAGGTGAAAATGTGTGTGCTGTAGGAGATCTAAACATGTCAGCATGTAACATGAAGACTGGTTCACTTCACAGACATGTAATTGCTTTGCCAATACGCCAGTAGTTAAATAGTTGAAGAAATTCGTCTGGAGACATGCTGAGCATCTCAGTCAATTTTCAATCCACTTAGAAATCTTCTTTAAGGCACTGAGAATTCAGCCAGACATGGAAGAGAGCAAAGTGGTTCCAGAGTCACGAATAGGATATCCATGTAATCAGAAAACCAGGATACCCACGATCATTAGTGCTTTTCCAGCATTCCAAATGCTTTAAAAAACTACTAGTGCCTTTCCAGTACGACGATGTTTCTCTGATTTTTCTTGGCAATCTATCAATATCAAACACACCACTGGAAATTTACCAGCTCGCCAGTCTCTCAGGTGGCTCACAGGAACGACAACCCTCCACAGGTTCAGGCCAGCTTCACTGCTGGGATGGGATGCTACACCCGCCCTATGCTTTTTTGACTTTTATTAGGGGTAATTGCCACGTTCAACTATTGGTAAAGTCTATATGTTGCGGGGTTACTGGGCATCTGATAGATAAACTGGCTGTCTCCCTGTGCTCTGAGGACTTAGATTTTCCACTCATCTACCACCAAACCCTTACTTTTGCTACAGAAATTACTCTCCGTTTCACTGGATATTCAAGTCTAAATTTAATTCTGTAAGCAACAAATAATGTCACAACCTTTCTTTTTTTTTTTTTTTTTTTTTTTCCTTCATAAGAATTCAAACATGAACTCCTAGAGTAGATGAAGAAAAGATGATCCTCCACACAGATGAGGTACAAACACCAAAGGTACAAACACCAATTTTTACATTAGATAGCAAAATGTAGTATGCATTTAGAACTCATATATAAAAACCCTTCAGACACGTGGCTTCTCATTTGAGGACACAGACTATGCAAATCCCCTTTTTTAGCTAACAAGTAAGCAGATCTGTTCCACACAGATTGAAGTGTCTGCTTCTCCTTTTCCAAAAGTTCAAGGTGCCCCCTACTGCTTACTGATATCTTCTGCACTGGACTGTTTACACCTGAAGATCTCCCAAGCTTTTCCCAAACTTGTCAGGACTATAAAGAACCATTCTGGTATAAAAGGTTTGGAAGCTGGGTAGGTTGCAGTGATATCCACCCATCCAGCTCACCACCCCAGTGGTGTTCACAGTGTGATGAAAAGCCTTTTTCCACGCATCTATCTGGCTTTTTTACAAAGCAACCATTTTCTCTTGAACCCTTCCAATGGACAAAATCGGTCCCACAGTCTGCATCTCTTTTCTACACACACGTCTGGTCACTGGGAAGGATGGGACCTGCTGGTCTTAGCTTCTGAAAACAAATGGGCAAGGCTCAGGTGAACCAATGCAAACCAAAACTCTAGCAAGGAGACATCAAATTAAATCCTCCTTGATCTAGCCGTGTCCTTCACATAAAGGAATGGCCTGAGGTCATTCAGCTGGTAGAAACTCCAGAAGTTCCTTCTTGTGGGCCAACTCATTACACATGGCAGCCTTTGCTCTGCAAGGTCAAATACCTCAGCAGTAAGAAAATGCTGCCCTCAGGGTATGCATGCCCACGAAACCTCATGTCTGTCATGTTCAAACAACACTCCAATTTCCATTGTTACAATGATCTTTTTTTTTTTTCTTCAAAATTTCAAACATTTCCTTTTCAACAATTTTCTACCAATGAATATTCATATTTTGCATATTTTCAGATGTTGTCATTAGCAAATTTCCAGAGCGCATCATTTTATTTCCTGTCCACATTTCCAGCCTCGTTCTGTCCTTTTGTATTAAAAACTCCTCCATATTTGTTGAGCAACCTAATTTTAGGACCATCTGTGAATGTAATTAATGTGGTGTTCAATCTTTCTACTAGACCCCTAGTAAGTACGCTACATTTACTTACATTGCAGATCCTGGAAGCACCTAGTTGCCACCTTCCTTAAAATCAGTGGTTCGTCACTGCCCTTTTACTGCTGCTACACTTTCTTTTTAATGCAATCAACAATTTTCACATGGAGTAACATTACTTGATGGTTGTGAGGTACAGTGCTAAATTCTTTATTAAAAGCTCACATTAGATAAAACATTAATCCACTGAAATGTTCAAATAATAATAATAATAAAAAAGTTTCCTAGCATGATGCAGATTTACGGTTTATTGTTCATGGCTCTTTACCCTTACAACTTTATTGTCCCCACACTTGTCCCATTATTTTTCTGTACTGAGATAGAAGGTCACATAGTTCTCATCCACATAGTTTGTGTCCAGCCAGCTGACAGCAACTGTACTTAACGTGGAGGTGCTGAAAGAAAATGGGGGACCTGCTATGTCCAGCCAGAGAGAAGTAGCACGCCTCTTGCACCAGAACTGATGCTCTCAACGGAACGTCAGAGGAAAGAAAGGATGTAAACAATCACAAGAAAACAATCATACCAAATAACACTATTTCTTTTTGTGAGAAGGGCAGAATGAGGGTGCTTGGTGGTATGCATGCTGAAGAAACTCTCCTCAGTATCCATACCTCTCTTTCTTAACTACTTCTACAGCCTTTCTGGTCAGTTGCTACAGGGAAAGCCAGCTGGTTGCTTCTCAGTCCCACTTTCAGCTCCCATGCTGGACCACGGTCAGGTATGAGATGGCACAGGGACCTCCAGATAACGCAGACTGGAAGGACCAAAGCCAGCATTGTGTGACTACGCAGGCTGAGATCACTAATTCAGCCCTGAGAGCAAGCTTCACGCCAGCATTGCCCCGTAGCACAGCCAGAACTTTGGGTATCTCCCAGTCAGACCTCTTGGAAGTTTTGCAGTCTTGCAGTCTGAACCTATGAAGAAATGTCCCAAGAAGCCTTGTGCCTCTTGGTCATATACGCATTTTAGTGTTTAGTTCAAATTTTGGTCATACCTGAGCTAGAGTCCTCAACTGGTTCCTCAAAAAATATTTCTCCTCCTCTAATCCACTCATAGCACAATAGGACAAGCAAAGATAAAGATGCCTACAAAACTGTTCTTTTATGTGGATTTACTCAACAGTTATATTTAGCTTACAATTGTTTGTTATTATTTATACCCCTCTGCTTCCACGGCATGTCTTTTTTTTTTGCATCTCCTAATGTCAGACGTGCAGGGGGAATGCAGAAGGGGAAGCAGCATGGTTCCAGGACGCAAGTCAGGTGGGGACAGCATAATCCCAAGGTGATGCTGCTGGTGAGCTCAGGGAGCTGAGGCTGGGAGGGCTCTATCAGGGAGAGGACAGCACAGGAACAGACGGGCTCAGTGACCCATTCCTCTGACTATATTCTCTGCACTGCTCACCTGTCTTCTGAAGCCAGAGTCAATGCAGAGCAGATTCACCTCTCGTCCCTGACGCAGCAAGAGTCAACACTGTGGCATCCTAGCTAAGCAGTTCTCAGAGAACCCATGTGAATGCAGGACCCGGAGGACAGGACAACACGGGGAGAAAAGCTTGATTACCACTGCCTTAGCAATACGCCTGAAGTATACATATAAAAAGGTAAATGAAAGCTCGACTACTCAGTCTAGAATCTCTGAAGAATAATATTGCTGGCTTCCAACAAATTGCTATTATGAATACATAAACTGAAATACATAGAGGTGCAGAAGTTGATAAATTGACAGCAAAAAGTCATTTTGATAACAAGTCACCAGGATGACTTCCTTTCTTCTGCCAAATTTCAAATCCCTGCCAAAAACCATGTGTGATGTTCTATGTTCTCAGTACATTCAAAATTCCTTTACATCTTTACAAAACATCTTATCTTTCCTTAGCATGTGCAGTTGTGAGGTGGAATAAGTGCCATGCAAATTGCAGGACTGTCATCTTGAAAGATACTTTTACAAATAAGTTAAACAAATATCTGTCAAGAATATCTTAGAACAGCAATTCAAAATCTTTCTTATTTATTGCTGATTACCTACTTCAGGTTTCACTTCTCGGCTCAGATTCAGACTTCAGTTGATGAACTTCACTCAGGTTATGATCCTGTATGCAAATGCTATTATTTCACTCTGATTGTAACCACGTATTGGGGAACAATGCTTATTTTTATGTATAATTTATTGTTAGGAGAATGGACTAGATGATCTTTAGAAATTTATTCAAGGCCTATCTTCTAAAATTTTCTAACATATAGAAAATAGTCAAACTAATTTTCTGAAACTTTTCACAAAGTTCAGTTCATCACAAATGCCATTTATAAACACTGCTTTGAGGTATCAGGAATGAAACATGTCCTCTCAGCACTTTTTTCTGCTTATTTATGATGTTAAAACTTCTGTTTATTCAGGTACCAGTCTGTTATGCCTAAATTAAACTTGACCTGCCATGCTGAGACTGTCTCCATTTAAACTCATGACTTAATCTGTACTTATTTTCCTAACAAAACTCAACTTCTGCTTAGATTATGTACAATAATCGGTTATTCTGCAAAATACTCTGTATTTCAGCCATCTCATGCTTCCTCTGACTTTAAAAAGTAAATTACTTCTAGAAATATTTTATTATTAGCAAAATGCTATTATCAAAGTCTCCATTTAAAGCTTCTGATCATCTTAAGAAATCAATACAAGGGAAACAGGCAAAATATTAAATAATTTCATTTTAACATATATTAACATAACGTGCTATATAGAGTATTTTCCTGTGTCAAAACTACATATAGAGAAGGCAGAATGAATAATAACTTGGGTTTGCCTTTAAACTACATTCTAATTCTGTCTATCTTCATAATAATGTCTTGATAGGTAAATAATTTGCAGCAGATCTATAAACCAACAGAACTGGAATATCAGTGACAAGTGGCCATGGTAGACTGAAGTCAAAGCACGGAGGTAGTCAAGTTTCTAGGCAGCCAATTTTTATAGCAAATTTTCTGCACAAAAAAGTTTAAGGCTTGATCAAATAATGAGCAAATGAAGCTAATCTCCAAAGGAAATAGAGCCTGCTGCCCAGATGAGGTGTTTTGAAACGACTGGCATGAGGTAAAAGCAATGTGTTTCATGTCAGTCTGTCAGATGGACCCCAGAAAAATGAATGTGCAACGGGAGAGGTGTCAAGGCATAATCAGTATGCATTTAAGATGGAAAGCAAGAATCAAAAACTTAAACTGCTGAAAGGGCAACTGCCACATGAGATTTTTATCTTTAATAAGTTTCCCCTAGAAAACAGCGTGGAAGATCTATTACACCATGAATTATGATACTATCTGCGAATTAGATTGCTGATGGATCAGACAACATGGGAGTAAACAGCACAATGGGAATACAACCCCCGAAGCAGATACACAGGTCCGGTACTGAAACAAATCTTCAGGTCAGCATAAAAAATACCACACACACACACGCAGCCCGAGCAAAGGGAACCTGGTCTTGATACGAATGGATTTTTCAGAACCTGCAAACTGTGGGAGGAAAATCATCAAGAAATTTGTTCAGTGAACTCCAATAGCTGTTTCCTAGGGAAGATAAACGTAAGGAGGCTGAGCACTATAATAGACAGCACCATCTAAAAGAGATACATGTAAAGAGTATTAGGATGAAAAAACCAACATCATTTAATGCAAGGACTAGTGCCTTTAATCCAACAAAGAGATCATATCCTAAGGGATGATATCAAGCATTCATCAGAAAGCAGACTCATAAATATTTTTGGAAGTTGCTGTCTATGTTAGAGAAAATGCATCAGAGATTTTCAGAGGTTGATGTGAATTGCATTTTTATTATTTTTTTTCCACCAGCGGTATACCAACCAGGAATATTTGTGAAGCTGTACACAACCTCCCCACGTATAGCGGGTTATATATAGAATCCTACTTCTGGTTCTGTCAAAAGTCCATTCACAAACACAAGGACGCTGTAATACATCACTGTACAAGCGTACCTTCAACACGTTTAGCAGGAAAGCACCAAAACCAGTGTTCATTCTCTTTAATGTTTCAGTGTTTCAGCACAGAGAAGAAGCCATCCTTTAAAGAACTCTTTGTGTACTACCAGAGAGACCATATCTAACTACATCATGCAATGGTGATTCTGCCATTTTCCTACATTTGCTTAATGACCAGTGCTCTTCTGATATAGTACAAGAATGGTACAGTATAGTGCAGTGAAAGAGTACAGCATAGTATAGGGTAAGAAACATTTGCTGTTTTTCTGCCTTTCTGTTTTTTAAAGGAAAAAGTTGAAAAGAAACTTCAAAAAGCTGAAGAAGAAACTTAGATCACGTTAACGCTCTATAATCTGGAACTATGCAATTAATATAAAGTGGAAGACCCTCTCTAACTCTCCCCTCTTTTGTTCTTTATACCTGAGGAGATACACCGATGCATGCTGCAGTAACATCGAGAAGGCTGCTGTTCTCTTGTGTCTCTTCCAGAAGCCAAGGCAACCATTCTCAACCCTGATCCTTCTACACAAATGAACTGGCAGCCCTCCGGTGCCCATTCCCCCTCACACTTTTTTTTTTTTTTTTTGGTAATGTACATGCCTCATTAGGAGTCCCTATTGCTGTGCTTTTTAAAAGCACGCTGATGAAAACAAGGCAAACATAGCAAGCATGCACAGCAGGCAGTTTCTAAGGGGTCATATCTTCACTGCATTAATCCAGGGACTGCTGCAGTACATCATTACTGCCATTTTGGCTCCAGACCTGTTTTTTAAAATAGCTGCAGATATAGTGGATATATTTAATGATAAATGTATGCATTATCATTTCCTTTTACTAACTTCAAACTGCAGAATTCAGCAGACTGCTAGCTGATATACGTCTGCCTCCTGGAAGAGGAACTATATGACCTTTTACTTCACCTTACAAAAGTAGCATGTGCCATAATGATGCATTTGAGCTATTTTAATTTCAAAAAGCAAGGATAAGACAGTGAAGTACAAGAAAGCAAATAAAATTAGTAGCACAACTACCATTACATCCTAAAGAGCTGGACGTTTTCTGAAGATGTAGTCACAATGAGCCCATTCTCCTAAGTCCAGGTACAAATAATTGTAATGATTTTGTTTGGTTGTTTGTTTTGAAAGGGACTCATTCACCCATAGGACAACACTCGTTGCAAGGCTAAGGGCCTTCAAAATCTTACACAAGCAAGCCACATGTCCATTCAGTTCAGAAGTACCATTATTCATATTGCATCACATTTGAATGGAAATACTACAAAGATGTGCCACTGGGAGGTCCTTAATGGGCTGTGCCTTCTGAGGAAAATGGAGTATTAGTCCACAAAGGCAGTAGTAGTAAATAACAAGTACCAAGGGTAGAACAGCTAGAAACTATGTGCTAATTGGCACATCAAGGTGCAGGAAGACATCACTGATGACATATGTTAGTGCCCACATGCACGCCTGCAGACAGACACATGGAATAACAGAGCATGTAAATTGCACATATATGTATATATTTTTTGATAAATTGGTTATCCTTGGTACTTATACGGTGCCTGGAAAAATGTTTTAAATGTTTTAAATTAATATGTCATTTACTATCTTGCAGGAAAAACAGCTTGCAAGACAATGAGTCAGGATTTCCAGCAATGCAGAAAACGGTCTGGTGATTCAGCATTACGAAGTGCACACATTTACAGAAGTTTTTTCTTTATTCTCAAGAAATGGTTGCATTAATTTTCCCATGACTTCTTATTTCTTCTAACATTAATGATTATGCACTTTGTTTGTTTGTTTGTCTGTTTTTAAGGGTATAAGAAAGAGGAATCACAAAAGCTACTCAAAAAACCTCTGAGCTGAATGCTTATTGTTTTTCCCAGTAAGTGCAGAAAAATGCTATAACAGCTAAATGGTCTAACCAGAGAACCTTCTGTCTACAGAACAAAATCACAGTAATAAATTGACAGCAACTGGGTTGGTGATGTAGAGAGCCTGGCCCCCTCTGCTGTCTATTTTGTGCTGCTTCTAAAATGTTCGTAGCAAACCTATAGACTTAAAGAATAATGTTTTTGTATTTGTGAATGCTCTCCTCTGACTTCGACGTTGATGGATAACCCTGACAACTCTCATGGAGACTAATGTACCAATGTGTTAGACCTGGAAAAAACAAGATTTAGAAAAGAAAGGGGACCCAAAGAGGTTAAAAATCTTCATTCACTGCATTAGAACCCTTCCAGACCCCTAAATCTACGCATTTGCCAAATGTGCAGTTGGAAATCAAAAGTTTGCACAAAAAGTGACAAATTCCTTTTGATAGCTAAACACTCCAAACCAGAGACAGGATTGTAGATGCACGTAGAGGCATGTCATAAAGCAGAGGCATTTTGCACCTGACTCAAAAAGTAATAAATGCAAGCTGGTTTAACTGTATTGCCTACAAAAATCACCATGTAGAATATGCAACTTACATTTTGATGAAAAACGTAAAAGTAGCTTAGATGTGTTTAATATGCTTTGAATCCTACTCATTTGTTGCAATACTGGAATTCACCCTCAAAGGATTCTACTGTAACAGAGCCATTTGCATGGCTTTGTCCCTTGCGAACAATGTCCCACGAGTTTCTTTAAAATCCCATGCTCTTGGGACATACATCATTCTCCTCTGACACACATCAATACCAACTTTGGTCTCTTGCTCACTACATTGGCTTCTCCTTTCTGTTTGCCTAGAGCAGGCTGCTCATGCACATTAACAAAGCAAAGAAGACATAAGCTACAGAGGTTACGGCATTTGTTAAAACTGCCTCTGTAAAATTAGTCACAGACAACAAGATTAATTAAAAACAGAGGAAAACAGAGTGAAATAAATTAAAAAAAATGCATCAGCTATCTGATTTACACTTCTCAACAGCTAAACTAGAGAATTAAGTCAAGCCCAAGTGAAACACAAAACCTTTGATGCTCAGCTGGTACTGTATATGAGCCAACAGTCTGACCTCCAGGCTGAGCCTTCAAGCACACTTCAAGCACACTTTGTACCACTGTCTTTCACTCCAAGTGGAACTGAACCAGGACCATTCCTCGAAATTTTGTGGAACACAAACCAAAATCCCTGCAGTCAGAGCAGAGTTGAACCTAACCTGGAAGCTAAAGAGTCTATCAGATTGACTCCCTCTACAGCTTTGGTTTTGGCTCAGGTACAAAGAAATAGAGCAAAAAAGGAAGCCTCCACACCCCTTGCAAGGAATTCCCTTCCCTGGCTGCTGTTCAGTGAGCCTCTCCACATCTTAACATTCCTGTTGCACCCACAAAAGCTTCTGTCTCTTGATCAGAAGACCTATCTGGAGAAAGAGATATGATCTTCCCTTTCTCTCCCCAGCATTCCTGTCCTTCAAATTACCACTTCAAAACCCCACCAAATTTATTTCTTTCAGTACAGTGACCAACTATTTTAATTGATACTTTCAAGAAGTAGCTCATGGCTTCTTGTAGCAAATTCCCATTCGCTCAGCCCTGCTGTACACCAAGACATGTAGCGTGCAATCATTAGCTCACGTTATCAAAACAGCTCACTATTATAACTTGGTTTTAATCTTGGATGATGTCACACTCAAAAGTACATTTTCCATCTTGCCGTGTCTCCTAATTTCAGCAACTTTGAACCCAAATCTCTTCCTGTAAAGGAGATATGCTTAAATGAGAGTCCTGAAAGGCTGAAAAGTTCTGAGATTTAGATAGATACAAATAGTTTCCAAACTTCTCCTACTACCAGCTTCCCTCAGGAAGCACAGTATCCCCCAGCTGAGCTTGCATTCCCATTCCAGCTGAGGCTTGCATTCATCTTCAGTAGCCAGGCTCTGCTGCTGGGACAGCTCCTGGCTTGTCCCATGCCTTGCCATGACAGCAACTGTGACAGCCACAACAGTTTTATTGCATCATCCCAATAAAAGAAAAAATTAATTATAGCTCAATTTACAATGTTCCGCAAACTCTTGCCAGCCTCTCTGAAGTTTTATGATGCCTGTTTCACAGGTGGAAAGAAAGCCAAGTGCAGAAGGTCATGGGACTGCCCAGGTCCACTCGGATGACTACCACTGGAGACAAAAGCACAACTGCAGCACAACCCCAACTCCTTTTCCGTACCTGCTCCCAGAACAGCTCCTCTCCCATCAGGAAACTTGAAGAACAGTGAAGTCTGTCAGGTGAAATATGTCTTTAGAAAACAGAGCAGCACAGAAAGCTAACTTCACACCAGTTTGCAATATGATGACCAACACTACACATTATCCCAAATGCATCTTACTCTCTGAGTAAGCGGATTTCTCTTTGTTATTTGTTCATATCCACACAATCAGAAAAGCATGTTTTTGTCTGATAAAACTAGCAGGAGTGAATTCTTTTCTGCAATCTTATTGTATGCAGCAATGAAGAAAAGAGAGGTTGCACTTCCTTGCATTCAGGTGGTGCCATCCCACGGAAGAGATAAAAGTGCTAAGTACATCTCGCTTCATCTTCAGGAAAACCACCCATGCCTTCTCTTGACTTGTTTATTACAGATAGGTAACTTGCATTAGGTGTATTCTATGAATAAATATGATTTTTCAGTAAGGATGCAGTATAATAAGTAAATAGACTAATTTTTTACATTTGTCTCTCTCCAGCTCAGTCTGTCAGATAGAAGCTTTTAATGAACAGCAATAGCAAGCATCACAGTATACCAGGACATAGTCTACAGACCTGTCCTGATTTTCTAGCTGATGCGTACGATCACTTAGTCAACAAGTGGTTATTATACTTTCTTTCTTTCTTTCGTCCTTTCTTCCTTTCTTTCCTTTCTTCCTTCCTTCCTTTTTCTTAACCAAACAGTGATCTTACCTACCTCTACAGAGTGAATGGAAATGAGTATTTACACCCTTTGACAATAAAAGTAAAACTTTTATTTATTTCAATGGGAACAGAACTCACAACAACATAATTGTGATTAAGAGAACAACTATAAACCAAAGAATATTCTTTGTCTACGAAGTCTCCCTGAACAATTGGAAATATTCTGAAAATCTGGTAATTCAAAACACACACACCCCACAGAAAACAAAGTGACCACTAATAGCGATAATTATGACCAAATTTCAAACTCCATCCATTTCAGCATCTGGTCCGAAAAGAAAAAAAAAAGCAAAAAATAAAAAAGCAAACCCAAATTAAACAGAAGTATCATCTTATTGTACTTCACTTCAACCTCAAAAATAGTTGAATACATTTTCTCAAATTAAAAGAATAAATGCTTGTGAACAAACACAGAGTAAGCGAAAGCTGTCCCCAAAAGTTTCAGCTTTCAGATTGCATCATGCATTCAAATAGTTGCAACTAATGGCTTCCCCAGCACCATGTAAGATATATACAAACATATATAAGTGAACATCAAATTACTCAGATCTCACTCTTATTTTTTTTCCCAAACACTTCTGAGTATTTTATCTAGTATGCTTTCATCAAGGTCTCTGATTTTCTAATTGCACAATATCACCAATAAGGAGTTGTTGTTTGAATGAACTGCTTTCTTACACTACCTGTTTAATGATAACTTTTCTTGTAAACATGCTATTGACCCTATAGTCATTCACTCTGGTGGAAGACTGAGCAGCACTTTCTGCATTCCAAGTACATAAAACAGATCCTTTATACTTTTTGTACCACATGCTGCGAATTAGTATTAAAAATGATATACAGAGTATACCACAGATTTTTTAGTCCTGCATAGATTTAGCCACATTTTTTATCTTATTCTTACTATGAATTCTCAAAAGCACGTGTTCTGACTGTGGACTAACAGAAGTAGGCACTTAACATATTTTTGATCTGTATTTCAGAGGACGCAATAAACTCATTCTTTAAGAACAGTAGCATATATACAAAAATATTTTTTTAGTACATTGTCTAATAAAAGTTTTGCTTAACAAGCAAAATTATGCTTCATTGGTGATCCTAATCCAAATAATACTTTCTACTGATTTCACTGGGCATCTGGTCAGCCAGAAATGTATAATTATTAAGTTTGGTTTGTATTTGCCATGGGAGGGAAAAAAACACTATCTTAAAACTAAAACTTACGAAAATAATTTTATGTTAAAATTCATATCTCTTTTTCATGCCTGACCAACTTCTTCCAAACAATTATTTGGCATCTAATTCCACAGATGCATGCCAACTAGGTAGCACGCTTCGTGCCCTAAAATGACTGTAACACATGTTACAGGAAGCAACTTTACATTTGATTTAAGGATGTGTATGAAAGTAACCATTTTACTCATCTACCATTAAGCAAAACATTTCCATTAATTACTACTTCTATTTTACATATACTGCTGAAGGGTTATTTCATTGTATTTCCTTGTTTCATTCATGTTTACCTTCACTTTTACTCAATCCCTCAAAAACAGAAGGAGCTGTCAAAACTGACTTTGAACTAATTGCTTCATGAATTCTTGCTCTGATAAGTTAATGCATCTCCTCTATTCCACACTACAGCAAAGGCAAGTTCAGAGGGAAAACAAAGGATTACTGTAGCATCGGGAAAAGCTGGTAAGGGCTACATTTAATAGTGTGCTCATGTTGCAGTCTGCTGCTCAACAATTTGCACTGAAATTGTTGCTAGGTATTTACCTCTGCTGATATTTTTCTTATAAATGGGAAAACAGGAATCAAATTGTACTGACAAGTCAAAAGTAGATTTTATGAAAGGAAAAGTACAAAGATTTTATAAGTTTATGACAAATGTGTTTATTTAACTTAACATAGAATAACTCAATTTAAGTGAAAGGAGAAATATAAAGCTAAGTAGCATTCTACTGCACTTGTGGAGAATTAGGTAGGATATATAAATAATTAAGCCTTGGTTTTGAGGCTTTGGTTAAACAGACTTACGTGAGAGCTCCTCTATCAAAGGCGGTTATCCTGTCTAAAACACAAAAATCTGTTTCATCATTTATAGTTTTTATCACATCGTATAGCATAACTTTCACATGAGAACAAAGGTCATTTTAAAGCGAACTGTTGTTCTAAGGTAACTTTTAATTTGAGGACCAAATGTAAATTGCTATGGTGAATGTACGTTAGGTCACTAAAACAACGGTAGCTAAACTCAGATGTGACCTAGCAACCCAGGTGTTCAGGAAAAGTGCTGTTAACAGTAAGGATTGATGATCTAATCAAACTGTCACACTCAGATCCTCAGCAGGGTGGTTGGAGGGGAGGTGGAGGAGGATAATATTCAGAAAGCAAGCACATGCTTAGTGTTACTTTAAATTGATGCTGACATTTTCAATTGTAAAAAGAAATTTTTTCCTAAGTAATATAGGAAACAACTCTCCTAACCTTCCGGAGGATATCAGATAATCAGAGAGCTTGTTTTGCAAAAGCCAACTTCTCAGATGTGTGACTTTATGAAATACGAACTATCAGACATTTTAGAGGTTCAAGATGATAGCAGATATTTTAATGCTTTTCTTTCTCCTAGATATGTATAAATGGGCACTTAGCTAACTCTGCATATGCACGTGCTGTGCATATCCTGTAAAGCTAAACAATTAATAAGCTCATCTGTTTGTCCTAGTACCTCTGTGCTTTCTGTCCTCATGCTGTCTTTCAGCTCTAACAGTGAAGACTCAAGGAACTGCTGAGCCAAAATGTTAACAAATAAGTAAACGAGACCAAATTTCGGTGGTCTAAGAACCTTGTTCTACATCACGTTCCTTAGTATTAAAAAAATGGCTATTTGCAAGGTGCTTAAAATTTGAGGAATACAGGATTGCCTTACTGTAGAGGTAAACTTGTTATTCCC